>NW_026879792.1:0-29109 GCF_032173495.1 Musca vetustissima | reverse complement strand
GAAAGATAAATAGAGACTTTGGTGCACCATTTACATGAAATCGGACGAAACTATATATGGGAGCTATATCTAAATCTTTACCGATTATCACGAAATTTGGCAGACATCACTCTCGGCTCAGTTCAGTACGTTATGCCAAATTTCGTGCAAATCGAAAGATATATAGGGATTTTGGTGTACCATTTACATGAAATCGGACGAAACTATATATGGGAGCTATATCTAAATCTGGACCGATTTTCACGAAATTCGGCAGACATCACTCTAGGCTCAATTCAGTACGTTATGTCAAATTTCGTGCAAATCGAAAGATATATAGAGACTTTGGTGCACCATTTACATGAAATCGGGCGAAACTATATATGGGAGCTATATCTAAATCTGGACCGATTTTCACGAAATTCGGCAGACATCACTCTAGGCTCAATTCAGTACGTTATGTCAAATTTCGTGCAAGTCGAAAGATATATAGGGACTTTGGTGCACCATTTACATTAAATCGGACGAAACTATATTTGGGAGCTATATCTTAATCTGGACCGATTTTCACGAGACTTGGCAGATATCACTCTAGGCTCAATTCAGTACGTAATGCCAAATTTCGTGCCAATCGAAAGATATATAGGGATTTTGGTGCACCATTTACATGAAATCGGACGAAACTATATATGGGAGCTATATCTAAATCTGGACCGATTTTCACGAAATTCGGCAGACATCACTCTAGGCTCAATTCAGTACGTTATGTCAAATTTCGTGCAAATCGAAAGATATATAGGGACTTTGGTGCACCATTTACATTAAATCGGACGAAACTATATATGGGAGCTATATCTTAATCTGGACCGATTTTCACGAAACTTGGCAGACATCATTCTAGACCTAAATGATTAGGCTGTACAAAATTTCGTGCAAATCGGAAGATATATAGGGACCGTTTACATTAAATCGGTTAAATATATATATGGGAGTTATATCTAAATCGGGACCGATTTTTCCCAATTTATATAGGGTTCGTCCTTGGGCCACACAAATGAGCTGTGCCAAATTTCATCCAATTCGGATCATAAATGCGACCTGTACTTTGTTTACAATTTAACATGGACAGACAGACGGACGGACGGACATGCACAAATCGACTTAAAAAGTGATTCTATGCATATTCTCAAAAGGAACCATGGGTCTATCTCGTTTCCTTTTGCCTGTTACAAACATATGCACAAAGACATAATACCCTGTACCACAGTGTGGTGAAGGGTATAATAAATCCACGCCTATAGTGGTCCTTGAAAAGATATTATTTAATAAATCCACGCCTATAGTGGTAATTGAAAAGATATTCTTTAATACATCCACGCCTTTTTGGTCCTATTGAAATACTTCTTTAATACATCCACGCCTTTTTTTGTCCTTGAAAAGATATTCTTTAATAAATCCACGCCTCAGTTGGCCCTTGAAAGATATTCTTTAATAAATCCACGTCTATAGTGGTCATTGAAAAAATATTCTTTAATAAATCCACGCCTATAGTGGTCATTGAAAAGATATTCTTTAATAAATCCACGCCTATAGTGGTCCTTGAAAAGATATTCGTTAATAAATACACGCCAATAGTGGTCCTTGAAAATATATTATTTAATAAATCCACGCCTATAGTGGTCCTTGAAAAGATATTCCTTAATAATTTCACGCCTATAGATTTCTTGGAAAAAGTATTTCTTAAAATATCTCGGCCTCTAGATTTCTTTGAAAAAATTTTTTCTTTAAAAATCCACGCCTGTGTTTGTCCTTAAAAAATCACTTTGAAAAAATGCATTGTTATCTGCACCCTGATAGGATATTGAACAGCTTTATTCGAATATTCGTTGCCTGCAGGATGTCATTTTGCAACAAATTTGCATTAAAAATGATATGAACATTGTATAACTTACTTCAAATAAAACCTGATCCCAACAATCGTACCAGGGCTCTGGAACATCACCCACCAATAGACATTGCCACCAATCTGACATATTGGCTGTACGATGACGTCGTAAGCCATGCCGATCAAATTCGACGACACAGCCGGTCGATGTTGTCACAGCAATATGCAAATCCGTGGTATTATAACCATTGAAAAAAGGGAAAGAAACCACAATTATGCAAACACACACTCACACAAATACATATGAAGAGAGATGCCATTACAAAGGGATATGAGTATATGAAAGGAAGAGAGAAAGAGTAGAAAAAGAAAAATTAAGTTCAAGGATATAATTGATTTAAGTATGGATTTCCCAGCTAAAAGGGAAATAAATTAAAAAAACGTATTCAATAAAAATTGAAATGGCGCGGGAAGAAGGATGAGGAATGGAGAGACACAAAACAATGAACCACTCTTACTCACTTGAGAAAATCACCTGTGGTGGGACGTAAAACTATAGCACAAGGATATTGATTGGACGGCACAAATGGATATGATAAACGAAATGGCAGGAGACGACTGTTCATGATGTGACAAACAGAATCATTTGAATTATCATCGTCGTCATCGTCATCTGAGTCCTGATCCATAGTGGCCTGATGTTGTTAGTCATTGTCATTATGCCATTGATCATCATCATTATCACGATTATTTTCATTATTAACATCGCCATGACTGTGAGCATAATGTCCTTTAGTGGCTGCCATTTGGACATTATTTTGTAGTTGGAGTCCTTTTCTTGGACTTGGGCCGTTTGTTTGTTTGTCCAATGTTATTTTACATTGTGGACAAATGTGCGGCAATGTAAAACAGAAAACTTTCACATTGCAATGATGGAAGCATAAAATGCCTGGATCTAAGGTAATTGTGGTCGTTAAAGTTGTCGTTCTTGTTGCCACTGCTGCTGTTGTTGCCTTATTTGTTGTTGATTGTGGTTATGCCACAGAGTTTGTAGGAATTCCACCCAGTCCACTACTACCACTGGCAGCAGCAACACCTGCAGATGAAATAATTTTGCTCTTGTTGCCATGCTTTGAGTGGATACCAATGTTGATGCTGCTGCTGTGGATGATACTTTGGCCAGAAGCTATAGGCGTTGTTGTTGTTCTTGCTGCCATTGTTAACGTCGATACCATTGTTAACGTCGATGTTAACATGAACAAATGCTGTTGTTGTTATTGTTTGTGCTATCCTCCACTTTCTTTTTGACCACAGAAAATGTAATCACTTTTATTGCTTTCACAGCAATTGTCTGGTTCGACTAAATCAGAGCAGAGGTATATAATTTTTTTTTCCTAGAGGTAGGGAGCCATGTGTGTGCTGTTTCTATCTTTCAATTCCACTTGGTGTTTCTGCTGATCCAACAAACTGCAATGAATCGGAAGAAGAAACGAAAGAAAGATTCTTGTAAGTTTTAGTTTGACATTAACATTTGACAATTGTTTAAGGGAATTCCATTCATCTGTTGGAAAGTTCGGTCTCGCTCAACCACGAGTGTCGTTCTTTTACTTCATCGACATTTTTGTTTCCTTGATCAATAAATGGAATATGTGTGGTTTTAATTTAATTTCAAAGAGTGCTGAGAGGAAACCAGTAGGGAAAGTGAAAAATGCAGACCAACCGACTATTTAATACCCTTCAACACATTGGGTATATACATATGATGTTCCGAAGATTTTTACTGTAATACGTCTGTTTCATTGTCGAAGTATTATTGCCATAAAATCTTACGAAATTAAATATATTAGGTTGGGGAAAAATAAATCCATTATGCAAATTTCGAAAAAATCGGAGTAATGATCGAAGTTGACCGGCAGGAGCTAAAAATTTATCATAAAACTGTTTTAAACCACTTACACAAGTCTGGATTCAAATAGAAGCTCGATGTTTGAGTGCCAAACCAATTACCAGAAAAAAATAGGATGGGTCGAATTTCAATCTGCGAAACCTTAGCCAAACCGAATGAGATAGACCCATTTCTTAAACGGATGGCGACTGGAGATCAGAAATGAATCACATACGATAAACGGTCCCCAAACCAGGACTAACAGACAGAAAGGTTCTGCTATGCATTTGGTTAGATTGGAAGGGAATTATTTATTATGAGTTCCTTCCATATGGCAAAGTACTGGTCGCATTTATCATGCGATTTGGATGAAATTTGGCACAGCTCATGTATTTGGCCCAAGGTCGAACCCTATTGAAATTGGGAAAAATCGGTTCAGATTTAGATGTAGCTGCACCACAGTCCCTACATATCTTTCGATTTGCACGAAGTTTGACATAGCGTACCGAATTAGGTCTTGAATGACGTACGTGAAGTTTCGTGAAAATCGGCTCAGCTATAGATATAGCTCCCATATATATTTTCGTCCGATTTAAGGTAAGTAGGGCGCCAAAGTCCCTAAATATCTTTCGATTTAAGACTAGAATGATATGGGATAAGTTTAGTGGAAATCGGTTCAGATTTAGCTCCCATATATATTTTCGTCCGATTTACGGACTTTGGTATACCATTAACATAAAATCGGACGAAGATATATATGGGAGTTATATCTAAATCGGAACCGATTTTTCGCATATTTCAGTACGCTATGCTAAATTTCGTGCAAATCAAAATATATATAGGAACTTTGGTGCTACATTTACATTAAATTGGACGAAAATATATATGGTAGCTATACCTACATATGAACCGATTTTAAGGTTAATTTAACCCAATAGGGTTCATCCTTGGGCCAAATAAATGTGCTGTGCAAATTTCATCCAATTGGGATCATAAATTCGACTTGTACTTTTTTTATACCCTCCACCATAGTATGGAGGGTATATTAATTTTGTCATTCCGTTTGTAACTCATCGATCGGATCGGATTACAGGTGAATAAAAACTAGAGTGTCTGTATAGATTGATACGCCTGATAAAGGCTTGTACGTTATCGTGGAACAAAATCGGGGTTTTCATAATTCTATATGTATCTGTTGCGCTAACGGCGCATATCTTCAAGGTTGTATTCCTTATTCTTTGTGGGAAACAATCTGGTGACTGTTGATGGGTTTCCCCGTGAGATGAATTAAGTTTACCGGGGTCCAAGGCTCGGGACTGAAATTTTTATTTATGATTGAGAGAGAAAGAATGCAGTTTCAGTTCTCTAAAATCTTAAATTGACTTTGAATGATATAGGAAATGATATAGTTAGGATTGACTAGTATATACCCGTTACCGTCTGTCCGAGTTTTATTTTCTCCTAACTGTCATTCTGACCTTGATAAGTACTCTTGGCTGGGAGGATAATACGATGCGAGAAAAGGAGACAAGACGAATAGAGAGTTCGAGACCTATATAAGTAATTACTCTAACTAATGTACGCTTCAACAAGCTTTAAGCAAACATTAAGCAAAACACGCATCAAGCAGACTTAATAAGTACTCAACCAAGGATACGAATGTATTCTACGGTACGGTTTGTTACCTTTCTAAAACCATATGACCTCTCAAACTTAATATACAACAAAAAAACGTTCTACTTCATATAACCATGAAAGAGTGATACTTTTTATACCCTATACAACTATGTTGTCAGGGTATTATAGCTTTGTGCAGCCCCAAGAGTTTGTAACGAAATATTGGTCCTAGACCCACCTTTAAGTATACCGATCATCATATCTCGACTAGCTGAGTCGATCTAGGCATGTGTGTCCGTCCGTCCATCTGTCCATTATAATTTGTAAACACGATAGAGGCCACAATTATGGACCGAAATTTTAAATGTAGGATGGTTTCTGGCCAATGAAGACCCCTATTGTTTTTGGTAAAGATCGGTTAATCGGTTTTAGGGTATGAAATGGACCAAAAACTTTATTTTTGTTTAATTTTCTGGTCGCTCCAGACGCCGCAATTATGGCCAAACATCGCGAATTTTTACATGGAGAAGGGGATCGGGTCAAAAAATAAGCATACCTGTTTTGTTAAAGATGGATCAATATTTAGCGGGTCAAATGGACCCTGACTTTTGTGTGAAAAATTACAACATTTGAATTCTATAGCCTACATATTTACCCCTGACGGGCATATGCAGGAGAAGTTTATGGTATGTCCAAAAGGAGTGGATGACTTTTAAATTGTTACCAATTATTTTATTGTATGTACTCGGATGTTGGAGATACACTTAAATATTTGCAGGTGCTTACACATTCATATATTATTTAGTAACTCATTACCATGAAAGTTAGATTTTCGTGGAAGTTATGTAGGGTCGGTCGCGTCCGAATATACCGCTCCGCTCACTGGTTATATTTCATTTCAATCGCTTTTAAATATTCCCCATTTTTCTTCTTTTTCTTTTGCTTATATCGTGCTTTTCTATTGTGATTGTTGTGGTTGTTGTTAAAAACCATTAAAAAGGGGGTAAAACCTTTTGTCCTTTTTTTGTAGAATTTCTGTTTTACTTTTCTGTGGCTTTGTCCATAATAGCCGCACCATCGTAACATTTATTCGAATACAACTTCAACAGCATCTAAAGTGGTTTCGTTGTTTTGTATAGTTTTCTTATTTTTCGTCTTAATCTCTTTATTTTGGCGTTGTTGTTGCTTTGTGTGGCATAATTTTCCACTCTATTCAATTTATTCGATTTTTTATTTTTAAGATTTTAAATGGGCTGGAAAATGAATACCAATGCTTGTTAAGGTTTGTAACTTGGCACATATATATTTGAAGATTTAAAAAGGAAGAAAAATAATTTACCAAAATTTTTCGATGGCGGGCATGATAACTCCTCACTGGAACATCGGAATCCGAAAATTCCAACTGTGTTAGAAAGAGGACATGTCTGGCTCTCGTATGAACTAGGATTATTGACTTCGCACAACAATTAACAAAATGGCGGAACTTTGAAAAATTTTTTATGAAAAATCGCCTATTTTTTACCACAAATTAAGTTAAAAAATAAGGAAGATCTTCACCGATTGGCTTTATCCTAGTTCATACGAGAGCTACACACTCCCAGAGAAACGTGTCAAAATTTGAAACCGATTGGATTATTAGTTTTTGAGTTATCGTGCCCGCCATTCGTTTTGAGAAAACGCGTTTAAAGTTTGAGAAGCCCTTTAGCCGTCACTTGATGCTGCACAATAAATCGGCTATATCTTCAAGAGTTCTTGAGATTTTCACTTGAAATTTTGTAGGAACATTCTAGAATTAGAGTAGATTCGAATTAAATCAAAAAAATTTTTGACACCGAGAATGGGGGGGTCCCCTTAAATGGAAATGGATGGAGATGTATTCTTTACAGAAGGAAAAATGTTCTTAACTATAATATTCGAAAAAAAAATGTGAGGATATGTTCAAAGGTGTGTTAGATACTCCGCTTTCATTTATGTGTCTATCGAATTTAGTTCGTGTCAAAAAATGAAGAGAGTATATATATGTTAAAGATATTCGCATGATCATTCATTACTGGAAACTCTTACATAGCAATGCCAATTCCTATCCAAATACATGTATCTCTTGTCTTCTACAATGATTTTCATTCTTCATTTCTTCCTGTTATTCATTGTTACCAATAATGCTCAAACATGCTTTCGATTCTATTCGCCATCCACAATCAACCGTATGACACAAGCTTATATTAAGTTCATCCATAACATCCTCATCTCATATGAGTTTTTATAGATTTCTTTGTTGCTCTTGTCACTCTTTTGTTTTCATGACTACGACAACGATGAGGACGATGAAGTTGATGATGATCATCATCATCGGCAGCAGCAGCTTACCTTTGGTCATATCTGTTATTCCCAAAACATTTCACATAGTAATTATTATTAACAACAATAGGCAGTAGTAGCAGCAACAATACCTATAGTCAGCAACAAATGCTGATTAGGTTTGGTTTAAAATTGAGACATTTGTATGCAAAGTGTTTTGAATTTTAGTTCAAGCATCGATAGCTGCCGCGAAGTTGTTAATATTTTGCGGTTGGGTATGCGGTGCGTATGAGATTTTGATTTTTTCGGTCTGGTTATGGAGATTGTGGTAATCTCAATTACAAGCAAATTGGAACAGTAACAACAACAGCAATTTCAATATGGTCAATTTCCAGATACCTGATGTGTTGGCATTTTGAATTCCAAAACACACTCGTTTAAACGTCGCATTTTTTGAAGGACCACTAACATGAAAGTGGATCCATAAACATGCCATTCTGCAACCTATACTAAATTTTTCAATTTGTCAGATAAAGTTGCTTTTTTACAATGGAACAAAATTATGTAAATCAATTTTAAACAAATATCAACATAATGTATAGTGGGAGCTCTATCAAAGACTGAACCGATTTCAACAAAACTTGCCACACATTATGTAATAGTATCTTCAGTACGTTGTGCAAAATTTTGTTGAACCGATTTCACCGAGACTTGCCCGATATTAATTTATATTAACTACAATTCATTGTACAAAATTGTGTGGCAATCGGACAAACTTTGGGTCTTTAGCGAACAATTTATTTCCATTTCAATTAAATCGGACGAAAATATATGTTGGAGTTATATCTAAATCTCAACCGATTTTCACGAAACTTAACACACATCATTCTAGACTTAGTTCAGTACGCTGTGCCAAATTTCATCCGAATCGAAGGATATACAGGGAGGTTGGTACACCATTTCCATTTAATCGGACGAACATAGAAAGATATATAGGGACCTTAGTACACCATTTACATTAAATCGGACGAAAATATATATTGGAGCTATATCTAAATTTGAATCGATTTTCAGGAAACTTAACACACCTCATTCTATACTTGATTCAGTACGCAATGCCAAATTTCGTGCAAATCGAAAGATATATATATATATATATATATGGACTTTAGTGACCCATTTACTTAAAATCGGACGAAAATATATATGGGAGCTATATCTAAATCTGAACCGATTTTCATTCAGAACTTTATTGAATACGCTATGCCAAATTTCCTGCAAATTGAAAGATATATAGGGACTTTGGTGCACCCTTTACATTAAATCGGACGAAAATATGTATGGAGCTATATCTATATCTGAACCGATTTTCAGGAAACTTAACACACATCATTCTATACCTAATTCAGTACAGTATGCCAAATTTCGTGAAAATCGAAAATATATAGGGACTCTGGTGCACCATTTACCTTAAATCGGACGAAAATATATGGGAGCTATATCTAAATCTGAACCGATTTTTCCCAATTTCAATAGGGTTCGTCCTTGGGCCAAATAAGAGATATATGCCAATTTTCATTTATGATGCGACATTTAAATGAAAATTACATAGTTTATGAGTTTTTAATAATAGACGATTTGTTGTGAAGAAGAAAACGACAGCATGACGTCATGTATTACATAGATGTATCAAATTTTTATTAAAAAGTCCTTTGAGAATCATTTATGAATTTTATATGCGTAAAGAAATTAATCTTAAAGGGTCTCCTATATAAGAATGCTTTGGTATAATTTGAGATAACGACATATAGTTATTGTGAACATAGCCGATCTGTGGAAGTGGATTCTGGTAATTTAAATAAATTTCAAGATCTGATATTCTCATTGGCATATCTTTTAGGAAAACATTTTAAAATTTGTACATGTTGGTGTGTCGTAGTGTGGTAGTCTACAAACCGACTGACCGATTCGAATCACAATGGGACAGGAAACATTGGTTTTACAATATGTGTAAAATGAGGCTCACATTTTTGATGCCCCCAGGTTTTCTTATAATCAACCTCGGAATCAACACATGAGGATACGACAAATAGGAATAAAATTGAAAGGAGCAAACCAGAGGGAAATGACAACACTAAAAAGCATGCATACCAACCAATGCGCAAAATTCAACAAAGTGACCTAGGCCCATCACCTAGGACAAGTTACAGCACAATTATTAATTAAACTAAAACACAATGATTAAACAAATAAACACAAGGACTATCAGTAAGATTGCGAAACTTTGGTAGTTGTAACAAGAGAATAACATGTACAAAACGTAGTCAAATATTTATACCTTCGGATAGGTGCAAAGAAACACTCTTAAACTCCACGTGGCAAATTACACTTGCATTTATACGTATGTGGTATATTCCATAATTTTGACCTATATACTTCGAAGGCATAAATATAAAATTAAACTTTCATACTGAAGGGCATTTAAAATCCAGCTCAGGCAGGCATAATATGATTTATCGTGCTTCTTATAATTATGAATAATTTATTATTACTGCCATAAATAAAATGTTTCGGACATGAAGTCTAAGTCTTGCATCGCTTCGAAAAGTGACAAGTAATTAATAAATTTCTACTGGACAAGGCATAACAACAACACACACAAAATAAATTGATTGACAGGTGAAAAAGTTCTGAGCAATGTGAATTTATAAAGCAATTTTAATTTAATTACAAATACAGTTCTCTTAAATGAGAAATGAGAGGAAACTGTATACCCTTAATAATCAAAGTATATGTTCTCAATCTCTCTCCTTCTCGCTGGGGTGATAAAATGAATTACGAATAACAGTACCGGCATATTCGGTTCGATTGCATTGAAACTAACCGCACCACAATCAATGTAAATGTAAACAAGCCGGTAAATTTCTGGGCAAACTCACCTTTGTTGTGGATTAA
Source organism: Musca vetustissima (assembly GCF_032173495.1). Classification (NCBI taxonomy): domain Eukaryota; kingdom Metazoa; phylum Arthropoda; class Insecta; order Diptera; family Muscidae; genus Musca; species Musca vetustissima. The sequence continues at coordinate 18,490 of NW_026879792.1, read as the reverse complement.
GAGAGCGAATAAACGAGCAGAAGGGTATTGAGAGAGATATGAAGATGGGGATGTGAGAAATGTGTTGGAGGCGAATTGTGTATGTGTGGTAACATAACCATGTTATGTCTATGTTATTAAGGTTAACATAACTGGAATGGAAAAGCAAAAACCCCGTTAGAACGATTCAATTTCTCATGTCCCAAAGAAGAAATGTCGTTAACAGGGTTTTTACTAACACAATGTAGCACCCTTAACACAATAGTTAATGGCGAGCATTGGTTACAAACGGTTGCGTTTCGAACCTCAAAGCGGCAAAATCTGAACCAACTCACGTGAATGGATATTGCTAAACAAATTTGTCTCGTTCATATCGGCGAATTTTGTTTCGTAAAAAAATAAAATAAGAAAATTAACAGGAAATACAAATTAAAGAAACCAAAAAATCTCCAACTAAAGTGAATAAAAATATATTTGAAAAAAAAAATAAATAAATTTATGGAATAAAGAAATATATAAAAAAGCCTGTTTTAATTAAAAGGTTTTTAATAAAACAAATCATTTAAGAAATCTTGAAAGGATGTATAGGAGGATGAAACGTTGATTATAAACGCCGCAAATTTGTAACTATTTAAAAAATTTTGTTTTGTAGCTACAATTTAATTCCTTTATCTTAGGATATTTTAGGTTTTAGACCTGGTAATTATTAAAACATCAAAAAGTACTTAATGTAAATCGAAGATTACTACGATTTACATCGAGTAGTTTTAAAATTGTTGGAAATGGCATTCCATTACTCTCTCTTTGTAATGCTTGTGCCTGCGTATGTAGCCCTCGTAGAGACCTGATCTCGGTATCGTTTAATGTTTCCATCCCTCTTTTAAGTCAAAGGATTCAAAAGTGACTACAACACCAACAAAAACATTGACTAAGTGAATAGTATTAACTAGATAAAAGACTATACAAATTCATCAAAAGATACCAAAGGGCTTTTGATTTGGAAATGCTTATACAGAGGATATTTTGAAATGTTTTTATTGCAATTTTTTGGAAAATAAAATTTCCATTATTCTAATTTTCATTTCGAAATTGATCAAAACACAAAAATTCTCAGTAAATATCCTATTTTCAGTAAATATTATATTTTCGTATTTCCTCCCTACCCCAATAGAAAGTGTTTATGTGTTGTTTTCTTTTTGTTCTATGTTCCATAGCAAGAGCAACTACACTTCTAAATAAAGTACGACAGAAACATGCCTATTGTTAATATATCAATATTAAAACTATATTGTATCTACCAACCAAAATATTTACAAACACACACATATAAATTCACAAAATGGAAATAATATACTAAAGGATAACCAAAAGGATAATGACCTAAACAATTTTTGGTAAGTAAACACAAAAGAGAACAAAAACAAAAATCATTCATATTATATTTTTTCTGTGTTATATACATATATATAGAAATTTATATATGTTCATTGAATATAAGAATACGATATAATAAAATATGTATTTTGCATAGGTTTTCGCACACCTATACTGGAACAAAAAATTTATCACGTCATAACTCAAGATAACCAACACACATTATTCAAGGCTTAATTTGGTACGTTATGCCAAATTTCGTGCAAATCGAAAGATATATAGGGTCATCATTCTAGACTTAATTCTGTACGCAATGACAAATTTCTTCCAAATCGAATGATATAAATTGGACGAAAATATATAAGGGAGCTATATCTAAATCTGTACCGATTTTTCCCAACTTCAATAGTGCTCGTCCTTGGGCCTGTGGCAAAATTCATCCAAATCGGATCATAAATGCGACCTGTACTTTGTTATACCCTCCACCATAGTATGGAGGGTATATTAATTTTGTCATTCCGTTTGTAACTCATCGAAATATTCATTTCCGACCCTATAAAGAATATATATTCTTGATCATGGTAAAATTCTAAGACGATCTAGCCATGTCCGTCCGTCCGTCTGTTGTAATCACGGTATCTTCTGAAGGAAATGAGATACGGTGCTGAAATTTTGCATAGGGTTGTCTTTTGTCTGCAGGCAGGTCAAGTTCGAAGATGGGATATATCAGTCCACGTTTAGGCGTAGCTCCCATATAAGGGTACCCGCCAAATTTCGGTATTCTGGGGTTCTTCAGCGCAATTTTCAGCCGAATTCGCTGAAATTTGGTACATTGGGTTCTTATTGAGCACTAAATGTCTCCACAAAAAATGATAAGTATACGTCCACTTGTTCTGGTAGCCCCCATATAACGGTACCTCCTAATTTTCAGTATTTTGGGGGTTTTGGTCGTATTATTCCACCGAATTGGCTGTAATATAGTGATTTAAGTTCTTCATAGGTACTTAATCTCTCTACAAAAAATTATGTATATAGGTCAATTTTTTCGGGTAGCCCCTATATAAGAGTACCCCCCAATTTTTGATATTTTGGGGTTCTTGAGCGCGCTTTTCAGCCGAATTCACTGAAATTTGCTACATTGGTTTCTTATTGGGTCCTTAATGTCTCCACAAAAAATTATAAATATAGGCCCACTTTTTCTGGTAGACCCCATATAACGGTACCTCCCAATTTTCAGTATTTTGGGGGTTTTGATCGTATTTTTCCGCCGAATTAGCTGTAATTTAGTATTTTGAGTTCTTAATAGGTACCACATCTCTCCACAAAAAATTATAAATATAGGTCCATTTTTCGGATAGCCCCCATATAAGGGTACCCCCCAATTTTCGGTATTTTGGGGTTCCTTAGCGCGTTTTTCAACCAAATTCGCTGTAATTTAGTATTTTGTAGTCATATATGGTATCAAATCTCACTATCAAAAATGATTAATATTCGCCACATTTTAGGGGTAGTCCCCATGTAACCCCATTTTTATACCCTTCACCACACTGTGGTACAGGGTATTATGTCTTTGTGCATATGTTTGTAACAGGCAAAAGGAAACGAGATAGACACATGGTTCCTTTTGAGAATATGCATAGAATCACTTTCTAAGTCAATTTACGCATGTCTGTCTGTCCGTCCGTCCGTCTGTCCATGTTAAATTGTAAACAAAGTACAGGTTGCATTTATGATCCGATTTGCACGAAATTTTGCACAGCGTACTGAATTAGGCCTAGAATGATGTGTGCCAAGTTTCGAGAAAATCGGTCTAGGTTTAGATATAGCTTCCATATATAGTTTCGTCCGATTTAAGGTAAATGGTGCACCAAAGTCCCTATATATCATTCGATTTGCATGAAATTTGGCACAGAGTACTGAATTAGGTCCAGAATTATGTGTGCCAAGTTTCGTGAAAATCGGTTCAGATTTAGATATAGCTCCTATATGTATTTTCATCCGATTTAAGGTAATTGGACCGAAGACCCTATATATCTTTCGATTTGCACGAATTTTGGTATAGGATACTGAATTAAGTCTAGAATGATGTTGCTAAGCTTCGAGAAAGGATCCATAGCTAGGCCGATTGACACATCGTACTGATGTTATATAAATTAGTCTCTGGCAAGTTTCCCTGAAATCGGTTCAAAAATAGATAAATAACAAAACGCGTCGTCTGTTAGGATACATATGTAAAATATACCCAAAGTGGTGAAGGGTATCTTATAGTCGGCCCCGTCCGACTTTACTACTTTCCTTACTGGTTTATATTAAAATAGTTATCTGATTTGTTCCGCGTTTTGAGTTTGGTTTTAAGACTCTATTGTAATCATTTCACCTGCGGAAGATAGCGAGATAAATAATTAGTACGTAAGGTTCGATAATGAATTTAGAACTAGCCCCTGTCAGGAGGTTTCAGAAGGAGTGGACCGATATTCCCATCTTCGAATTTGAATTATCAATTAAAAATTTTTGAAATTTGTATTATGGTTTACATAATCCGTTTTTAGACATGTCGGTATAGGTCCATTTTTTTATGTTCTCAATATGTTCATTTCTAGTACTTGTCAGTATATCTATGGTGGGGGGTAACCAAAGTTCGGCCCGGCTGAACTTTTCGGCTGAAAAACATGCCAAAAATGCTCAAAATACCAAATCTCTGTAAGTATTGATATATGGCGGAATACTTTAAAAAGTGTATCGATATATCCCATTGTTAATACCAAACATTTTAGGAGTAATAGCAGTGTTGGCATACACTGTTGGCATAACCTTTCTTCAATATTGCGAGCTCTATCGTGATTCCAACAGTTAGACGGGCTATATCGATATAGAATTTTATAATACATATATATATATATATATAGGAGGCACAGGTGAATGAAGGGTATACAAAGATGCTTGTTGACATGTTTTAAAATACGTATAATTGGAATACAACATTTTAAGAAAATCAATAAGAGCTTGAAATATGTTTAGTACTGTTAACTTTCCTATAATCGATAAATGTTTATTCCTGGAGCTAATACTTAAAACAATTCCCTCCAATTATTGTTTGTGTTTTATGTTAGTAAGTATATCCTTAAGTAGATGAAGCAAACGTCGTCCGGAACAAATAAATGTTCTAAAATATGTCAAAACTCACACACGCAGCAGAACAAGTCGAAGAAAATTGGAAAACAATCATAAAATGATTATAATGTTAATAATGTTTCTTTGTTTTGGACTGAATCTTTGTTTTGGACTGAATCGAATACTGTTTGGCATTTACAGAAATGTGTTTGGGCACCATTTGGTGGGGCGCTATAAGACATTTCATTAAATTAAATTGAACTTAGAACAGAGTTGGTCAAAAAAAAAAAAATAAATAAAATTAAAATGGAGGAGGATCCATCTTGATACTTTTTGGTGGAAAGATTTTCAACTAATTACAACCCAATATATCAAGTTACAGCTGATTCGTTTGAACACGTATCAAAAAACTTTATAATGTTGAGAACCAGGACTGATATATATCGAGATGTAGCAATGTATATGCAAAATTTGGAAGCTCTTTCTTAGATATTGTGACCTCTATCATGATTTCAACAGACGGGCATGTATAAATACACATACAACTGATCAAAAATATTTATATATATACCTTATACCCACCACCTTATAATGGAACTAAAATTAAGTTTTGTCCATTAATTCATCGTTTTGAACGTCTAGCATGCACTGGTTTGAGCCGATGTGTGAGAGCATTCATTTTAATGGAGCAGAATGATCCGTCTTTTCTTGTTTGTTCTTCAACTTTCTCCACAAAATTGCTAAAAATTAATTTTATGATGATGGTATCAGGCGCATATTCGACCCGAAGACATAATATTTAAGTACTTATTATCCAGGCCGCACTTCTTAAAAAAATTTTAATATTCTTGCTTTAATCTTTATTCCCTACACAACTATGTTATCAGGGTATTATAGCTTTGTGCAGCCCCAAAAGTTTGTAACGCCGCGAAATATTGGTCCTAGACCAACCTTTAAGTATACCGATCGTCATATCTCGACTAGCTGAGTCGATCTAGACATGTGTGTCCGTCCGTCCGTCTGTCCATTATAATTTGTAAACACGATACAGGCCACAGTTATGGACCAATCTTCACGAAATTTTGCATATAGGATGGGTTCTGAACAATGAAGACCCCTATTGTTTTTGATAAAGATCGGTTAATATTTAGGGGATGAAATGGACCAAATACTAAATTTTTGTCGGTTTTTCTGGTCGCTCCAGAGGCCGCAGTTATGGTCCGAACATCGCAAAATTTTACATGGAGAAGGGAATCGGGGCTAAGAATAAGCATGCCTGTTTTGATAAAGATCGGTCAATATTTAGCGGTTCAAATGGACCCTGACTTTTGTGTGAAAAATTACAAAATTTTTATTCTGGGACGTATATACTTGCTCCTGAAGGACATATACTCGAAATGTTGATAGTATGTCCAAGATGAGTTGTTGACCTTCAAATTGATACCAATTATATGACTCTATGTACTCCGATGCGGGAGTTATATGTAATTATGTAAAGGTGACTATGTGCATATTATTACTATTACTCCATTAGAGGACGGAATTGTCGCGCTGATCGCTTTGAAATTGTACATGAAGTTCCGATTATGGTCAAGGACGACGCTTATAGTTTTCGGTGAAGTTGAGATTTCATTCAGGGGGTGCAATGAACCGAAAACTTTAATTTTGTCAGATTTTATAGTCGCTTTAAAGGCAATTATTATATACAGAACATCATATATTTTACAAGGTGAAGGGGATCTGACCAAATACTTAGTGCGGCTGTTTAGATGATGATCGATCAATTTTCCGAGGGTCAAATCAACCAAAACCTAAAGTGACCAATTTTTTATTGTATGGCGTAAAAATTCTCTTCAAGAAAAAAACATTTTGGAAAATATGCAAGACTTAGAAATAGGAGTTGGTGATCTATAATCTTTAAAAAGGTTGCAAATGTCACGAAATATTGCCGAGGCTCAGATTATAGAACCGCTGAAAGTGTGCTTTTCGTGGTAGTTGTGTAGGGTATCATATGGTCGGCCCCGTCCGACTATACTGCTCCGCTCACTGGTTTTAGCCTACTGTAGCTCAAAACTGAAAATTTAAGAACAAATTCCTAAAAATTTAGTTTTATTTTAGCCTAGGTACGAATAGATATTCAATCTCAAAATGTCATAATTATATAATTAGATGTTCCATCCAAGTATTTTAAATTTAAAAATTTTGAGAGCCCCCTCTGGCTACGTCGTTGCTTACCACATTTCAAATGTTATATTTCCAGACATCGAAAAAATGCCCAGGTAATTACTCCTTGCATCATCCTTTTGTCCATCCATATATTCACTCGCGCACACACACATATTTTGCAACAGCATAAAACCATTGTCCTTGATCCAATCCATCAAGAAGAAGAACATGAAAACAAAAACCGATTGATAGTGACATTTTACGGTGTTTTTTAGTAAATGATAGTCGTCTAAACCGGTCGTTCATGTGTATGCGTTAATTGGACCAGCACTTCAAATTGTTATGCCAAGGCCAATGAAAAAGCCCTTCAGACCCGTGTGATCTACGTTTCATTGCCGTTGCAATTTATTCTTTAAATGCCGCCGCCACTGAAGCCGTCGTCAGCATCATCGCTGGAATTTACAAACCTACAACATCATACATATACACAGGCACAAGTGTATCGCCGCCGTAGTCGTCGTCATTCATATGTGTATGCATTTTAAATAGAACGTGTTTATGTGTATTGAGTTGCGTGATGACTACCAGCAGCAACAACAGCAAATTGCTTGCTACTGTTGTTGTAAAATAATTTACATGTCTGTCTTTATTAGTCTGAGAGAAACAGGAGCACAGGAGACAGGAGCTCATATGAAAATCGGAATGATACAAATATTCAAACTATGTCAACATTTGCAAGTGTGTATGTGTATTGGAAAGTATAGCACATTTCGTACAACATACCACAACACACGCAATGGCTGTCAGCATCCGTATGCAATCTATATCTATGTACGAAACACTTGTATGAATGGTAAAATATTTAAATATACAAAAAAAAAAAAAAAAAACATTGATAAAAAACATAAACCTCAATAACATTTAAGTACGCACACAAATGTCTATATAAGACACACAAACACACCAAGAGACTCATACAAATGCCAAAAGCAAAATAAGCTGTTGTGTATGCCAATGTATTTAGGTGATGAAACTTAAACACATGCAACGGAGGGGACATAAGTTTGAAAATATATATGAGGGAAATATATATTGAGGGAAATTCCATACTCGTGATGACAGTAGCAATGGATTAACGCCATGTGAAAATTATTGTTGAACATACAACATTTCTGGACTTAAGAATCGGTATTCTGAGAGACCAAAATGCTTATTTAAAGCTACAAAAATTAAAAGGGTATTTCCCACTCTACAGTCGGCAGAGATATTACATTGCAATCTTCCGCTGATCTCCGTCCTTTTAAAATTATGGTGCATTTGATATTAACAGGACATTTACAAAAACTATAGGTGTCGTCTGTCGACAGAACCACTCTCATGCCTTCTGCAAGCATGCGATGCATTATACGAATATTCCACATATTTTTTTTTTGTTTTGTTTTTTTTTTTTTTTTTTTTTTTTGAAGATTTATTGGAATCAGTCGACCGACCATACCACATCTTGTTCTGCCAAAAAGGCACTAGTTTGGGCCGATGTATGAGAGCTGGCATTTTAAAGATCCATAATAATTCGACGTCTTTTGTTGCTTTTTCAAATTATTCCGAAGACAGCAAACAAATACTGATATACCACTATGATTTGATTAACTTAAAATACAGGCGATCCTATGATTCGAAGTGTTTCTCCCACGAACCACTTTATATCTAAATCTGAACCGATTTTCTCAAAACTTGGCAGACATCACTCTAGGCTCAATTCAGTACGTTATGCCAAATTTCGTGCAAATCGAAAGATATATAGGAACTTTGGGGCACCATTTACATGAAATCGGACGAAACTATATATGGGAGGTATATCTAAATCTGAACCGATTTTCTTAAAACTTGGCAGACATAATTCTAGGCTCAATTCAGTACGTTATGCCAAAATTGGTGCAAATCGAAAGATATATAGGGACTTTGGTGCACCATTTACATGAAATCGGACGAAACTATATATGGGAGCTATATCTAAATCTGGACCGATTTTCACGAAACTTGGCAGACATCATTCTAGACCTAAATGATTAGTCTGTACCAAATTTCGTGCAAATCGAAAGATATATGTATGTGGACTTTGGTGCACCATTTACATGAAATCGGACGAAACTATATATGGGAGCTATATCTAAATCTGGACCGATTTTCATGAAACTTGGCAGACATCATTCTAGACCTAAATGATTAGGCTGTACCAAATTTCGTGCAAATCGAAAGATATATGTGGACTTTGGTGCACCATTTACATGAAATCGGACGAAACTATATATGGGAGCTATATCTAAATCTGGACCGATTTTCATGAAACTTGGCAGACATCATTCTAGACGTAAATGATTAGGCTGTACCAAATTTCGTGCAAATCGAAAGATATATAGGGACCGTTTACATTAAATCGGTTAAATATATATATGGGAGCTATATCTAAATCTGAACCGATTTTTCCCAATTTCAATAGGGTTCGTCCTTAGGCCGAATAAGTGACCTATGCCAAATTTCATCCAATTCGGATCATAAATGCGACCTGTACTTTGTTTACAATTTTACATCGACAGACAGACGGACAGACGGACGGACATGCATAAATCGACTCAGAAAGTGATTCTATGCATATTCTCAAAAGGAACCATGTGTCTATCTCGTTTCCTTTTGCCTGTTACAAACATATGCACAAAGACATAATACCCTGTACCACAGTGTGGTGAAGGGTATAAAAACTACTGGCTTCCTTGATAAAACACTTTTCACTCTCAATAGACTCTCTTATTTATGAATTCAAAGTTCGATTTGCGTTCGCGACTTTTCATATTTGACCGGAGATAAGCTTTATATATCCTCGATAAAAACATGATAAATTATGCTCTGGTGAATTAATTTTTGTTGTTATTGTTTTTTTTAATACACACAAACTGATGGTATTTATTCAAATAATATTTAATAATTTATTAATTCGCCATTAATTTATTAATTCGGATGAGTAGTCCCACTTAAAAACAATAGGGTAAATATGGAGTTTCAGTAACAAAGGTAGTAAAACTTGTTTAGATTCTGACAGCTAGATGGCGCTGTTCAGTTAGCACCCTGTTATCGTCAGCAATTGTCACCCAGTGATCGATAGCAAGGACACAAATCATAAAGGTGATGTCGATATATAATTTAAATTACTGTAGGTATTTGTTCAGGTCTAATAAAAAAAACTGAAACATTTCTATTTATAGGTCTGTGTTTTTCGGATGATGAATTTATCGGAGTTTATGATTTCTTAAAAAAAATACACATATTGAAAATAACAGGTAAACAAATAAATTGTATTTTATCGTAGGAAATCGGCAGCCTATGATGGAAAGCAAAGACATAGTCCAAAAAGTTATGCTCATATCTGCCTTTGTTATTTTATATATTTTTCATTTAAAATTATTTCGATATTCACAGCTATTCGACACTATTTATATTTTATCGCAAGTTTAGACACGCAACCTATTCGATATCAAAGACGCAATGCAAAAAGTTATGTCGATATCAGCCTTTGTTAGTTTATTTTTTTTAACGCATTATTCAGCGATTTAGAAAGTTGTTGGGATTCCAAGTGAAGAACAGAAATGCAGGAAGGAATATTTTATTGACAGATCTGTCTTTTGGGTATGATATCTACATCAGTATTAATGATCTCCATAAAACAGAAAAGTAACATGTTCAAAAATTCTTCATATTTATTCGCCATTGTTCAGATATCCTCTGATAGATGGTGCTATTCTTATTTTAACGCAAATGTAGACTTGTCTCCTATGTCGATATCTACATTACTATTTTTTTGGACTTAAACAGCAGTTACATTACAATCTATTGATCTGCCTTTTTGGGATGATCTTGATATGCGTATTACTTATTTTAAGTATTTTGTAGGCCCTATTCATCAATTAGTTTATTAATTTTCGAATAAAATTAAGCAGAATAATTTCGAAATATTTTTTCTTTTGGGATTTTTAATTTGAAGGTAATGAACATTTGGACATTTTGTTTGTCCTTTGTTCCTGAGAAATACATTTTGTTTTCTCTCCTCAAAGGACTAATATCTAAAAAAAAACCTAACTTAACATAATGGCGCCCAACAACGTGTGGAAATCCCAATTTGTGTGTGTTAACATTTCTCGTATGATGGTATCCACAACAAAAACAAAAGTGGAATGTCAAAAAATAAGGAATATAATAAAATTAAATGAATTCCTGTTTTTTCGTTTGTCTTCTCCCTAACATCATTGTTTGAATTTTTACTCCAAAAATTTGTGAGGGTGTATGCGCGTATGTCGGTGTGCTTGTGCAGCTGGGGGAGCAAGTAAGCCACTGTTTAACTAAGTATACCCACTTGTGCCATGTGTTCATGTGACTATGTTTGAATATCCTTTTGTTTTATGCTTTATTTAATTTTTTGTTCATTGTAACATTTTTATACATCGTTACGACGTTTGAACCTCAGAAAAAAATGAGCGGGTTGGGGTTTTAACTGTATGTTTGCCTTTAGACTGAAATGTTTACATTTCTGTTATTTACTGCTCCTGTACAGATACTAATATATGTGTACAGTATGTAGGGCGTACAAGTGTTAACAGTAGGTGCAGTTGTATGTGAGGATGGCTTAAATGAGGAATTACACCAACAAAAAGTCTGTTCGCTTTTTCGGTATTTTACAAAGTTGAACGCACATATGCGGTTTAAGATAAAGGCACTGCCGTTGTATTACCACTTGTTTAACAAAAACGAACGAGCTGAACGGGATTTTTAATTTTCCCATTAACATTAAATGTTTCATACCAAAACGGGGTTTCCGCGGAAATGCTAAGAGAACATTTGCGGTTTTATAATTGTGCATGTAGTAGTATGATGAGCAGTAGTTTGATGTTATTCAGCCTTTATTCAGTGGCCTTTAAATGCCAAATGTACAACAACAATAACAACGACAGCGATTATGTTTTATTTCATTATGAATTTTTCATTATTTCATCATTGAAAAGCGTACAGAAGGAAAATTCTGTTAAGGAAATTGAAGATATGATTTTAATTTAAATTGAAAAGATTGGATGTAATGGGGTTTTATTTAAAGTGTTAGTTGTTACCGAACAGAATTATTTATAAATATTACTTTTAACTTATTAATTGTGACAAACGACTACTCTCTATATTTAAGTTTGAGCAAATGACAATATTTGACAGACATAGCCTTACAATGGTTTGTAATTTAAATAGAGGTCCGAAAGCAAAGTTTGTCGATGTTTTCCCGCTGTTTAACATATTTTATTTTAAAGGTAAATAAGGAGCATCATTAAAAAACGCATAAAGTAGTTTTAATATTCACAACTAGAGGGTGTGTTGGCGCCCTGTGATCGATAGCAAAGATACAAACCATAGAATAGATGAATTTGGTAGCAAAAGATTTATGGTGTTTTCTTATTTTAAGAAAAATTCTCAAGGAATTATACAAAAATGTTATCAGTACACATTTATTTATTATATTATAAAAGTATACCACTTTTTATGAACATACAATTGGCTCATTGTTGATGACTATTTGAGACTATTACCATGTCAAAAAGTCGTTCAGTCCAAACACGGGTTTAAGACGAGTTGTTTGTTATACCCTTCACCACACTGTGGTACAGGGTATTATGTCTTTGTGCATATGTTTGTAACATGCAAAAATAATCGAGATAGACCCATGGTTCCCTTTGAGAATATGCATTGAATCACTTTCTGAGTCGATTTATGCATGTCCGTCTGTCTGTAGATGTTAAATTGTAAACAACGTACAGGTCGCATTTATGACCCGAATTTAATGAAAATTTGGCACAGCTCATTTGTTTGGCCCAAGGACGAAACCTATTGAAAATCTTTTCATTTTCACGAATTTTGGCATAGCGTACTGAATTAAATCTAGAATGATGTGTGCAAAGTTTTGTGAAAATTGGTTCAGATTTAGATATAGCTCCCATATATATTTTCATCCGATTTTAGGTAATTGGTGCCCCAAAGTCTCTGAAAATCATTCGATTTGCACGAAATTTGTCATAACAAAAACGCTTCGTCTTTTAGGATACATGTGTAGAATATACCCAAAGTGGTGAAGGGTATCATACAGTTGGCCCAGTCTCACTTTACTACTTTCCTTACTGGTTTTTTCTTTGACTATCTTTGGTAACATATTGTAGGTCAATTTAAAACAATGTTCTAAATCCGAAAACTCGTAAAAGAAAACTTAAAAAATTAAAAGCACAAACCATAATGGAAATAATTTAAAGATATTATATAAGAAAATTTCAGAAATGAACTCTTTTATAATAATATCTGATCTAATATTGCACCAAACTCCAGATTGATGTGTTCGAAGTTTTGCTGCTACATATAGCTCGTGTATATAGTTTCGGAGCTATTTACATATCTACATACATATCTCGCTTTTTTTCTGAATATGAATATGCTGTTTAAAGAGTACAAAACAAAGTTTTATTAGAGGTGTCTCAATCGAAGCGAATATTCCCATTTTCATCATTTGTAGGCAGAAATATATACAGTAACCATCGTTAGTTGATGGTTCTAGACTCATATAACTATATGTAGCCATTTCGTGTTTTTAAAGTTTCATTTCCGGTATGTTGAAAGTCCATAGATGCGAATGTAGTTTGTTATTTCTGTTTTTCGGGTGATATGTTTTGGTATATCGCCATATAATATCCCCGACTGATTGAAGGGCAACCTAACCAAGCTTTTGTTCCCTTCTTGGTGATTGGTGTAAAAAGTTTGGCTTGACCGAACTTTACATCCTTTTTACATGTTGTATATTCAAAGGAACAACGCATTTAAGGTTTCCGCTAGGTAGTCGGTGCTCATTTCACCAACCTTGGCAACAAAAAAATTTTATATTTAAGCCATGGTTTTGTACTATAATATAAGTTGTATCACAGCTTTAATTCATAAATTAATGTTCCGACACATGTCAAATTTTGAACACGGGTCTTTTTAAGGCATGGGTGAACTAACAATGAAATGGATTTAATAGTAGTATATTGACATTGATTTAATATTCTTATATTGATATGGTCTGTCCGGAAGTTGCGTGCATACTGTACGATTGCAACCTAAATCTGGATCTTACAGCAATGTACGAATGATTCACTTCATAATTTAAGCTATATAAAGGGAACAAACAGACAAATTATTAACACAACCCTTTAAAATCCCCCAAAAAAAGGAACACACACAAACACCTTTTGAACTCCAACAATCGTCCTTTCCATACACGCACGTCTTTCCGTGCCTTAAATGTGTTTGGTTAAAGTTCGCTTCAACAATGTATTTTTGTTTCGTGTCTTCCGTGAATTGATGTACGTTCGGAACGATTTCCTTCAAAAATACTTCCTTGTCTGTCTACGTCTGTTCAAAATGTGTATGTGTGTGTGTTAGAGCTTATGTCTGTTTGGATTCTTTATTTTTTGTAATGGGAGGGGAAGGTGATGGATCTCCTTGATTCTTAATGTTTAACATTAAGTGGAAGTCAAATAACAAATACCCCACCACAAAGAAAAACAAATTAAACTTATATCTGATTTTCCCACAACAATCTTTTTAATGCTTACATTAGTTTAACATAATTACTGACAAGGAGAAAACTTATCTTAGCAAATAAGCAATTACTGGAAATTGTTTAATACCTATTGGTATTGAACCCTTGTCAAAAGGAGAGCATTATTTTTAGAGATGTTCGTTGTTTATTTTTAGGGGAATGGGGTTTTGTGTTGTTTGGAGTTCCATCCAAAGAGGCTATTAGATTTCAAGGCAGAATACTGTAAATAAAGTTACAGTGGAATACAAATTTCTTGTCGTACTGAACAGAAAATTCACTACATCCAACATCTTCACAGACCATTTTCAATATAAGTCCATGTTTTCACACAGCCATTCAGACCTTCACGTACCATAATTATTGGTACGTTGAAGGTCTTATCCAAATTTTCCTAGCAAAGTGTCTGAATTTTGGTACCTAATTTTCTCCTGGCAGCATTTCACCATGACTTAGCATTCATATAGTGTTCCAATCATTGAGGAGGGTAAAACAAATTTGTACCGGTTGCAATATTCAATTTCATTTTAAATAATTTCCACAGATAACTAATAATAATACCAAAATTTAAAACATCTTCAATCTCTTAAATTCCCAAATATTACCCAAAAATGTTACCTTAAATCCAAAATCGCTCTTCATATCCTATTTAGGACAAAATCTGCATTCATTTCCGTAACAAAAGCATTCAAAATATTCTGTGAAAGCGTTTTGTTTTGGGCGAGAACCAACAAAATCCCCCACAAAACACGTCGACACAACCTCCCTCCGTCCTCCAGTCACCACTAAAAGCACGCAAATATAGATTCATGCCAAGGAAGAGAACGGCGGAAAACAGGAGCTGGCTGGCTAGGCTGTTGGCAAACGTTACCTTGTGTAGCTGTTTATCCTGTAGGCGTAACTGTATTGGTTAGTGTTCACCACCACGTAAATGTGACACAAACAAGCTAAATATAAACCACACATTTTCTATCTATAGTCAACAAGATACATATAGACTTACCTACACGCACGCATACATGCATTAGAGCATAGGTAAAGTACATACAAAATGTAAGAAGACCAAAGGGTTTTATGACGACCATGTGATGACCTACATTGTCGGAAAACTTTGGCAAAATCCGACCGATTTTTCTAAAACTTCCACCGAGGTATATCAGAGACCCAGGCTTGCAGTTTTAAAGAATATTTTTCTCTGAGAAAACTAAGCCACAGTGGATTTTTATACCCTACACAACTATGTTGTCAGGGTATTATAGCTTTGTGCAGCCCCAAGAGTTTGTAACGCCGCGAAATATTGGTCCAAGACCCACCAATCGGCATATTTCGACTAGACATGTGTGTCCGTCCGTCCGTCTGTCCATTATAATTTGTAAACACGATACAGGCCACAGTTATAGACCAATCTTCACGAAATTTTAGGATGGGTTCGGCCCGACTATACTGCTCTTCTCACTGGTTAAAGAATATTTTTCCATGGGTTAACACAGCCACATGCGTGAATATTTTTCTAATGGATAACTAAGCCACAGGCTTGGATTTTTTAAGAATATTTTTTCATGGGTTAACAAGCGTGGATGTTTAATGAATATTTTCCAAAGGTTTACCAGAGTCTAAGGCGTGGATTTTTAAAGAATATTTTTCTAAAGAGTTACCAGAGCCTAAGACGTGGAGTTTTAATGAATATTTTTCTCAGGGAAAACTAAGCCACAGGCTTGGATTTTTAAAGAATATTATCCAAAGGGTTGCCAGAGCCACAGGCGTGGTTTTTTAAAGAATATTTCTCCAAGGGTTACCAGAGCCAAAGGCTTGGGTTTATAAAGAATATTTCTCCAAGGGTTACCAGAGCCAAAGGCGTGGGTTTTTAAAGAATATTTCTCCAAGGGTTACCAGAGCCAAAGGCGTGGGTTTTTAAAGAATATTTCTCTAAGGGTTACCAGAGCCAAAGGCGTGGGGTTTTAAAGAATATTTCTCTAAGGGTTACCAGAGCCAAAGGCGTGGGGTTTTAAGAATATTTCTCAAAGGAATATTAGAAGAAGAACAAACGAATATTTGTCGAAGGAATATCAGAACCTAAGTTTTGGAGTTTTAGAGAATGTCCTTCCAATTCGTACTTCAATGCTATTTTCATCCCTGATATAGGCAGCACCTTGGCAATAAAAATAAGTCTGTTGCAAGTACCACACCTGGGATAACGGTTAGTAATGGTAACAATGGGACATTTGACACACTCACACATACGTATGTTTCACAGGAACATGCACGCATACACCTGCCACCTGTGTGGATTTCGTGTACACGAATTGGATAAATTCATGGGGTGTGGGAAAACCTAAGGACTCAACGGTTTTATGTGTTTCATTCTAACCACAAAAAGGTACACAAAGTTAAGTATGTGTAGTGTGGGGAGGAGGGTGGTTAACTGAATGTCGGGTGGTTTTTGGTTAGAAACAGGTGATCCAAGGGTTAAACAATTGAGGCTACAGATTTGAATCCGATGAAAAGTAACATAATTAACTAAATTTTAATCAGATTAAATAAAAATTATATTGCCTGAAACAGAGAAAATAACACATGAAAATTAGTTAGGCCTTCTAATAAAATGGAAAAGCTTTCTTGTTTGTTATCTGCATATTGAAAAGATTAAATATTTAATATGTTTCACAATAAAAAAAACTAAAAAGAAACCCGGAAAT
Organism: Musca vetustissima; assembly: GCF_032173495.1. Classification (NCBI taxonomy): domain Eukaryota; kingdom Metazoa; phylum Arthropoda; class Insecta; order Diptera; family Muscidae; genus Musca; species Musca vetustissima. The sequence continues at coordinate 1,516 of NW_026879792.1, read as the reverse complement.
CTGATTTGTTTTCCCTTAAAACATTTGCTTTCCAGCATAGAATCCCCTCAAAAATTTGGGAAGTTTTTTCTTCAGCACTGTGAATATTGTCCTTTGTGTATGCGTTTCACCAGGAGCCTTTTTATTTGCGTTTGTTTCATTTACTTCCGTGGTTGGTTTGTTGGTGTTTTCTGATGTCGTTGTTGTTGTTGCTGCTGTTGTGTTAATGGTGATAACTAGAGATGGTATTTACCGGGTATATACCCAAGTGGTGGGCAAATACCGGGTACATACCCATTTGCGGGTATTTATTTGGGTATTTACTATATTGAATCGGTAGTACAACATCTTACACCCTATTTCCGGGTTTCTGTTATCAAATCGATTAAGAATGGATAGCAGGGATGGTCCGTGTGACGAATTTTTAGGTTTTCGACTGTCAAAAAGGTGTAAACGTCGAAAACGTCATATACCTGTATAAAAAGTAATAAATGTAGTAAACGTCATTTATTTCAATATTATCATCATATACAGTTATTTTCAAGAATATATATTATTGTTCCATATATCTGACTATTCCTTACTAGAACTGATAAAAATTTCTAAATTTTTTTGAGAAGAAAATTTTGAAATTTTATATTAATTTGAGTAAAGCATGCGTAATTTCCTAATTGTTTAATGGAAATAGCTATTTTGTCAAAAACCTAATGGATTTGGGTAGGTTTCCGACGTTTCTGACGTATGTATTATACGTCGGAAATGTATGTCATTTACGTCACAGTTTCTGACAGGCCATCTCTGATGGATAGTTTTACGATACTTTAAAAACGTGGGTAAATACATGGGTAAATACCCGAGTTTTTACCCAAAAATTGGGTATAAACCCATTAACTGCGGAACTACTTGACATAGGCGGCCAAAATTTTGCATACATGTTTTTAATGTCAGAGCAAACATAGGAATCCAAAAATGGGGTCCCTGGGTCCAAGTTTTGATAAAGCCCCGATATAACCGTATCACCCGATTTAAGGTATTTTTTGTCTATTAGACACATTTTCCAACCAAATTGGCTGTAATTTGGCACAGATTGTTCTTTTTGAGTACCAAATGTCCAAGCAAAAATTTATGTATGTAGGTCCATGTTTACTGGTAGCCCCCATACAAAGGTACACCTATTTTGAGTATTTACACAAAAATTGGGTATAAACTCATTAACTGCCGAACCACTTGACATAGCCGGTCAAAATTTGGCTCATATGGTTTTTATGTTAAAACCAGAGCTCCGATTTGCTCGATTTTACTCGCGAGTGAAAAATACTCCCGAGTGGGAGTAAGTAAAGAGTACGAGTTTTTTAGGGAGTATACTCTCCACTCTTTTATTTTGTTGGGAGTGCTCGCGAGTACTCCTTGTTGAAGAAAAAGAGTGTGAGTCAAAATGTTCGAAATAGAGTAAGAGTTCACTCTATGAGTGAAATCGAGTGGACAAATAAATTAGCAAAATTTTTTTTGATGTTGATCTTTTGTGTGCTGTGGGGAG
>NW_026879791.1:0-28601 GCF_032173495.1 Musca vetustissima | reverse complement strand
AACCCAATTTTCGGTACTTTGAAGTTTTGAGCGTGGGTTTCAACCGAATTAGCTAAAATTTGGAACATTGGGTTCTTATTAGGTACCGAATTTCTCCAATAAAAAATATAGGCCAATTAATTCGGATAGCCCCATATATAATACTTTGGGTTCTTATTGGATATCAAGTCTCCCCACTAAAAATATTAAATTCGGGTAGCCCCCATATATCGGCACCCCCGTTGTTTTGATTTTGTGGTTGATGAGTGCGTTTTTCAACAGAATTCTCTGTAATTTTATACTTTGGATTCTTGTAGGGTACCTCTCTACTAAAAGTAGTAAATATAGGTCCATTATAGATATAGGTCCACTTTTCGGGAGTCCCCATATACTCCCTCGGGATTTTGAAAATAAACCCGTTTTATATGTCTTTTATGTCTTTGTACATATGTTTGTAACAGCAAAAGAAATCGAAATATACCCATGATTCGATTTTCTTTCTTTCTGAGTCGATTTATGTATGTCCGTCCGTCATGTATTTTGTGAGCAAAGTAAGGGTCGCATTTATGATAGCATGGGATGAAATTTGAAACAGGTCATTTATGTGATCCAAGGACGAAATCTATTGCAATTCCAGAAAATCGGTTCAGATTTAGATATAGCTCCGTTTGATTATATGTAAACAATGGACAAAACTGTCAAGATTTGTTCGATTGAGACAAAATTTTGAACAGCGTTGTAATTTAGTTTGATGTATGCCAAGTTTTCTTGAAATCGGTTCGGATATAGATATTGCTCCCATATATAGCTTAGTCCCATTTTATGTAAATGGTGCACCAGTAATCCAAGTTTTGTCCGATTGAGACACAATTTTGCACAGCGTAGAGAATTAGGCCCACTTTGGTGTCTGTGAAGTTTTTTGAAGTCGGTTCAGATCCGCTCCCATATATATTTTCGTCTGATTTCACGTAATGATGCACTAAACTCCCAATATTTGTCCGATCGAGACAAAATTTTGCACAGAGTACTGGATTATAATGTATCCGACGTTATGTTAAAATCTGTTCAGATTTAGATATAGTTCCCATATATAGGTTTGTCCGATTTTATATAAATGGAACACCATACTACCAATGTTTGTACGATTGAGACACATATATGTACAGTGTATTGAAATTACTACAGGTTGACGTCCATAGTTTTTTTTTGAAATAGGTTTTGATTTTCAAATATCTCCCATATATATTTTCCTCCACTTTATGTGTATATGGTACACCGGAGTGTCTATGTTTGTTCGATTTACACTATTTGCCAAAGTGTATTGAATTATGTTTAGAGTGATGTGCATTAATTCATGAAATTTGGCAGCGAGTATTAAATTTACTTTAGAATGCCTTGTGTTATGTTTGAAATCGGTTCAGATATAAAAACAGCTCCCATTTATACTTTAGTCTCATTTTATTTAAATGGTGCACCATACATCCTGTTCGATTTGTACGATATTTTGTTTACCATATTGAATTGAGTCCAGTATCTAAGATTTGGTGAAATTGGCACAGATGTAGATAAAGCTCCCACATGCATTTCATTCCGATTTTATGCAAATGGTGCACCGAGGAGCCTATGTTTGTTCACTTTACATGAAATATTGCATTGCGCATTAACATCTTAACCTGAACCGGGCACTTCGGCGAAAAGGTAAACCAAAGCCGAATAATTTGTTTCTTTAATTGTACTTAAATACGTAAAGTAAAGGCAACAAATACAAAGAAAGACCACATTCGTCATTTTTTTCTTGTTCTTAGCATAAATACTAATTTAATGACTATAAATCCAGACACTGCAGAAATAAAAACAGCAAAATCAAAAATGTCGTGTGAATTACGTCGCGTGAGTGACCGAGAAAAATCCTTCGCAAATAAGGGATATATGAAATTTTGAAAGTACAGTAATAATGCTTGGTATCTCTTATTCATGTAAAGAATATTAAAAGTTATTAGTAGTGATGTCTAAAGTCATGTATATTTCGATTTATTTATGATTTTAAATTTGATTTTGCCACTGAAAGTTGTGTAAGTGACTGCGGAAGTGCCCATATATTTTCATTTAACTAATTGGTGTACCTAATAACTAGATTTTGTCCGATTGGAACGAATTTTAGCACAAGGTAGGACCATCAATGGGGGCTTATACTGAAAATTATCTCTGAAATGCTCGGAATGCCAATAAATTTTAATGAAGTGTTTAGCGTAGTGAGATATATCTATGGAAAATATTTCAGACGAATCCAATTTATTAGAGTACATAGATATAATGTTTTCTGAACAAGGATCGGATAAAGTATAAGAGGACGATAGAAACCTAGGAATATCGATTACGGGCACTCATGTCTAGATCGACTCAGCAAGTCGGGATATAGTTAACGATATACTAAAGGGGGGGGGGGGGGGGGGGGGGTCTAGGACCAATATTTCGCGGCTTTACAAATTTTGGGCCGCACAAATATAAATACCATCGTCAAGGACTTTGATCGCCATACGGTATTATCCACCTCCATAGATTTTTGTTTTACAGTGTTATAAATCCACCTCCTTCCTTGCCTTTGAGAGGATCTCCCTTTCCAGTAGTTAAAAATAACTTATAATTTTTCGATTTTTTGGAATCAAGAATACGGAAATCTTTTTGACACCACAATAAACCATTAAACGGAAAAGTGGGAAATAAATCTTTTCAAATCGATACCATTCTCACATATTCTCACCAATCTTCAATATTATCGTCATCATGTGCAAAACATACATTTTAAACAGCCAATTACAGAAGTTAAGTGATTCATAGAAAACATACGAAAACGAAACGAAAACGCCATAAAGCTTAGAAAACATTAAAAAAGACAAAACTTTGGCACTTAAAAGTCCAGAATGCCATGTCATATTGACTTTAAAGTTATTAATGTTAAAAAAAGTCACAAAGAAATTTTGCAAAAACACACAAAAATTCTTTAGATTGGTTGGACGAGCAGAAAACCATGACAACAGCAACAATTTCAAAACAAATAAAAAACAATTTATTTTCAAACTTTAACAATCAACATTTTTTTTTTTTTTTGCTATTCTACATTTCATCTTCTTGCAGAAAAATAAATACAACATAGAAATAGAAATTTATGAATATAATTAAATTTATTAAAACTTGTTAAAACGGGAGAATGTGGGAAAGAGAGAGAGAGAGCGAGAGAGTTCTATGGCCCTAGGTCATGATAACCACATATTTTCAAGGCCACACAAAGTTGACCATCTAAAGGCTATGTAGCAACGCATACTCGGGGTCTAAGTGTAATTTAACGTAGTTTAAACTAAAATAATAAAATAAATTTGAGGATAAAAACAAAAACAACGACAACGATAGGTATACTACGAAAAGAGTTATTGATTTAATTATATTGACCAGAAAGTAATGTAGATGCCACAATATTAAATTTTAAATACATTTCCAGACAAGGACAATGGTATAAAAAAATAGACTTCGTGATTTGTTCACATGCTTAAAATTGACATTTCTATTATTATTTTAATTGCTCCTGTTATACTCGTTATACTAGACATTTAATTACAGTGACAGTCAAAAAGGGTTAATAATATGACCGCCAATCAGAATCGTTGAATCGAAAGTTCGTAAGTAAATGTATGTAATTATGAGGCACATTGCTTAAATATTTATTGAAATGGCTAAAATTTTGTGTTTAAGAATTTAATGATGATAACTTCATTGGAGACGATAATGATAGGGTTCAATTGTTGTTATGAATAACTTTTGACACGCATGGATGTCCCATCGAAATATAACACAAAAATACTTAATGACAGCTTAGTTATTGATTTCTTTTGCATTTGAAAAAATTCATATTCTATTTCGTTGAATATTCGTAAATTTGTTCAATAAAAAGGGGACATGTCACCAATTATGAAAGTCATGTGTAGAGGAGTAACACATCTATATGTTCGTCATTCACATATTTACACTTTATATTCAATTATAAATGAGAGATCTGAAGTTAGACGAGACAAAGTACCGCCCTAATTATTTTTAATACTATAATAAATAATTACCCCACGTTGCAGAATGGAGCTCATGATCTAGTGGTATAATGCTTTGGTGGGTAAAATATATTGGTAAGTATCCAGAAGGGCAACTTAATTATTCCTGGTTGATTAATGTTTCCGTTTGCAGCTGTTGATGGTTATTTTTGGAATGACAATCCCTTCTAACATAAATTCTTGTATGTCCAGTATATAGAATTTTTGAAAATTCGTACGTTTTAACTGTCAAAATACAAATAGCTGTTGATCTTGTTGGTACATACCATAGGCAGATTATGTCATACCGACACATTAATAACATTCATTCGTGAAAGACTGACATTCCAAGGAGGAACCCTACTGTAAATGGTGATAATCTGTCCCGGGTTAAAGATCATATATAACCATACAGAATGACCTCCGTCATTTTTGTTTTAATTTTTTCCGATTTACAGACAGCTCTCATCCGATTTCATGATTGAAATGATATCGTAACTACTTTACCGAGTTTTTAATCGGTTCAAATTTAAATATATAAATCCTGTTATCCATTTCGCGGTTGCAATGATATATCTGTTTTAAAGTAAACTTTGAACATTGGCATTATGTGTACATCATTAAAATGACCTCAACGCAAACTGTTGGAGGCATTTATTCCTTTCAGGTAATTTTCGTCCACTTTGGAAACATATTGGGCAGTATCTCAACCATAACTTGTTTTTTAAGTGCTCAAAATTAAAGGTTAGCCCCCATAAAAAAAGTCTAACGGTGCCAAATCGCATGGTCTTGGTGGCCAATTGATATCGCCACGACGAGAAATTACGCGGCTTGGAAATGTCTATTGCAGTAAAACAATATTCCCTCGAGGTTAGTGGCTTGTGGTATCGTCGTATTATTAAATAGATGGACAAGAAAGTCTTTTGTCATATGACCATAACGTTTCGCATTGACGGTGACAGCCTTTCCATTGTCGTTTTCGAAGAAGTAAGGTCCAGGCGCACCTTCAGACCAAAGAGTCACTTTTTCTTGCCTATCTTCAATTACTTGAAGAAACCCCAAATACGACAACTGGGCTTATTAACATACCCTTAGTCGGCCGATTATGTAAAACATAATCTCCTTTTAAAGCACGATATGTGGCTGATAATTTTTATGTGATGTAAGATAGTCAAGCGTCCATTTTCGTCAATTTCAGACTATCAACTAAAAATAATTCGATCGCACAGAACTTCTTATATCTTCCCCTACATGTTGTGCATTAAAATGTTCTTAATTTGGTCAGGACCTTTATATGGGGTTTATATTATTGATTTATGCTCTAAAAGTATAATGTTGTAAATGACAGACACCCAAGTTGGAAAACTGGGTTTGGAAATTCAACATACCAAAAATTAAACGGGACATTTGTATGGGGCTATTTTATTCACCAGGAGTTGATATGCCAAATTAAAGCCATTGGATGAGATAATTTGGTTGAAAAGTTAGTAATATCGCTATATGAAAATCTGAACCTATATAGAACATTTTTCGCAAAAATGTTTTTACCCTCAAATATCCTGTAATGCCAAATTACAGCATCTCCAATCATCAAATATCCTGGAATGCCGAATTACAGCATCTAAAATTTTTTACACATGGAAAATACCAATTTTTTTAGGATTGCCCCCATATAACAGTACCACCAATATTCGCTATTTTGGGGATTTTGGACACGTTTTCAACCGAATTGATTGTAATTTAGTAATTTGGGTTCTCATTGCTTAACACATCTCTACTAAAAATTATAAATATTAACCCAAGTTTTATGGTAGTCCCCTTACAACAGTACTCCCCATATTCGGTATTTTGGGAATTTTGGAAAATTTTTTCTACTGAATTGGCTTTAATTTGTTCTCATTCTCATTGTATAATATATATCCATTGCAAAAATTTTTAATATTGACCCAATATTGAGTATTTTGGGGGTTTCGGACACTTTTCAAACAAATTGGCTGTAAATAGGTATTTTGTATTATAATTTGGTGTCAAATCGCACTACCAAAAGTTATTAAAACTGACCTAAGTTCCAGGGAGTCCCCACATAATAGTACACCCCAATATTCGGTATTTTAGGAATTTTAGATACGTTTTTCAATCAATTTGGGTTCTCATTTAATAACACATCCTCGCATTAAAAATTATAAATATTGACTCAAGTACATGGCATTATGTCTTTGTGCATATGTTTGCAATAGGCAAAAGGAATCGAAAGAGACACATGGTCCGTCCGTCTGTCCGCCCGTCCATGCATTTTTTATGAACAAAGTAAAGGTCGCATATATGTACCGATTTGGATAAAATTTAGCGCATGCCCATTATTTGGCCCAAGTACGAACCCTATTGAAATTGGAGAAAATCGGTTCAGATTTAGATATAGCTCCCATATATAGAGTCGTCCGATTTTATGTAAATAGTGCACTAAACTCCCAATATTGGTCCGATTGAGATAGAATTCTGCACTAAATTAGGTCTAGATAGATATACGCCAAGTTTTGTTGAAATCGGTTCAGATTTATATATAACTCTTATATATAGTTTCGTCCGATTTGATGTAAATGGAGCACCATACTGTCAATATTGGTCCAATTGAGACAACATTTTGCACAGAGTACTGACTTAGATAGATGTATCTGAAGTTTTGTTGAAATTGGCTCAGATTGACATATAGCCCCCATATATAGTTTCGTCCGATTTTATGTAAATGGCGTACTGAATTAAGTCCAAATTTATGGAATTGGTTCAGATTTAGATATAGTTCCCAAATATAGTTTAGTCAGATTTTATGTAAATGGTGCATCATATTGTCAATGTTTGTCCGATTGTAAATGGAGTACTAAATAGTCAAATTTAAGCCGATTGACACAAAATATTGCACAGCGTACAGAATTAAGTCCAAATTTATGGAATTGCTTCAGATTTATAATAGCTCCCATATATTGTTTCCTCCGATTTTATGTAAATGGTGAACAATACTGTCAATGTTTGTCCCATTGAGACAACATGTTGCATAGCGTATTGAAGTTACTACAGGTTTATATCCATAATAAAATTGCTGCATGTTGACTTCCGTGAAGTTTTATTGAAGTCGCTTCAGATTTAGATATAGTTCCCATATATTTTGTTTTTGCAAAATTGTCAGGTTTAATCCCAGTTTGTTGTTTTTATAAAAAACAACTATTTATTAGTGGGGAATGTATGGCATTGTCCGCCGAGGGGTAAGGCAGGGAAGACCATAGGTTCGGATCTCGCCACTGATCCTCATCAGTACCCTTAGTTTTTTGTTGGGATATTCTCCCCAGAAGCTATTAATAACTTCTTTACAAAAAAACTTTCAAACCCAAATGTCTTTTGTGACAATTCGAAGTTCTTACGTTACCAGCGATACGACCCCAATGAGAAGTTCGTTTCGTTGGCGCCTGACTTCGTGGTCCACAAGGCATTTACAGACAACTACAACACATTTCCCACTGCTATGTGTCGTCACTTTGTGACGAATGTACATAACGTTGTTGTTGGTATTGCTAGTTAAAGCAATAAACCAAACAGTATGACCGTGCCTCGTCTACAACTTCAGTAGTGTTTGGCGGGTTATTTGGGATACCATTTGTATTTTGTTTTTGCAAAATAGTCAGGCTTAATCCCAGTTTGTTGTTTTTATAAAAAACAACTATTTATTAGTGGGGAATGTATGGCATTGTCCGCAGTGGGAAATGTGTTGTAGTTGTCTGTAAATGCCTTGTGGACCACGAAGTCAGGCGCCAACGAAACGAACTTCTCATTGGGGTCGTATCGCTGGTAACGTAAGAACTTCGAATTGTCACACATAATTGTTGTATTTGGGTTTTAGAGGATCCTCAAGTAATTTTAGAAAGTCCATTGAATTTAAAAACTACCATGGAACGACTATCACCGTCAATTCGGTTCCTTATGGTCGTGCCAATATTAACGCAGGTAATTTGGTTTGGTTCGTTTCGCATTTTACAATTAAAGTCCTTATTTTTTATTGGTAAAGATCTCGTTCAATATAGGTCCATATTTTTTGCAGACGTTTTTCAGCATTTTGTTTAGTTGTAGTGAATTTTGCAAACGATGTGGCAGTTGTTTGGCATTCCTGGTTCTTAGCAGGTAAAAAATATCTATGCCGAACATTTGAGGTTTCAGCTGGTTATGATTAAACTATATTTCTCGAATCTCAATTTATTGTTGATCTCAAATGAAAATATCATGTTAAAGTTTTTTTTTAATATACCTACAAAATTGCATTATAGCAGTTCAAAATATAAAATGCAATATAATTCGTGCCAGCTATTCTACTTATGGTGCTCTAAAAAGTATAGATGTCGTGTTCTAAAACCAGATAACGTTAACAATGCATAATTTCAATAAATTACTAAATTTAGTATTATCATAATCTGTATGTAATAACCAATGCAGGTTTTCCTTCATGAACATTTCTATTTGCTTACTATGCATATAAAAACTCCTACAAAAATAACATAAACTCTCCTTTTTTAATTCGTACACCATTATTTAATATTACATAATAACAATTGAAAACACTAATTGTATCGTGCTAAACCAATTAATTCGTAATTTGATGTTACTCTTCAAATTATTTTGAATTTGGGCTAAAATCGTGATAATAAAAAATGATTACCAATCTTTGCCAATTTTGTATTGTTTGTTGAAGTGGGGAGATAATGTTAAGTCTTCATTTAATGGCCATCTACTTCATTTTTGATTTGCACATTTCAAGTGTGAATAATAAGATCTTGTCAAATCAAATATCAATTAGTTTCGTTTGGGCATTTTGTTTGCTATCATGAGAAAAGTGAGCAAAAATTGTCTGTCCCTAAAAAACTTTATATATAGTATTGCATTATCTTTAGTGATTTTATGTGGCTTTCTCCCAGTGCGTCAATAAAACATTTAAAACGCAAACAAGACAAACAAAACACTAAACAAATATGACAGACAATGTGACGGTGAAGAAGATGATGACGATGAAAAAAAAAATGGCAAAACGATACTCCATCGTCTGTCTGGTTAGGTGTTTTCAGAAATTGAAAGTTTTTTTGTTGCTGTTTTTTTTTTTTTGTTTTTTGGTACTTTTATTTTGTTAAGTAATTTCAATACGATTTGATTACGTCTATACGTTGGTCAACCAAAATAAAAAAATCTTAGAAGTGGTTTCAAGTATTACATTGCGTAAGGTGTTTGGGTTTCTTGTATACAATTTATTTTTTTAATACTATTATGACATATCTATGAAGAGCTGCTATTTTTGTTGTTAGGTGAAATTATGAAATTTTCGCATCATAAACAAGGCAGATATTTGAGAGGGAGAATACAAAAAAAAATCATTGAAATGAAATTAATTACAATTGCTAGTAACAAATTGCTTAATTACTATTTACACTCGAAATAAATGTTTACAACAATGCCTAATTAGCCATAAACATAAAATATCTAATTCCATATTTCCTGAGGTTATAACTTGTTGTAGTTCGAGAAAAAATGTGTTTATTATAAATATTGTATTGTTTTCTGAAAATGTTGTTGATTAATATACATGATATTCGATTCCTAATGAAATACATTATAAATCAATTAGTATTCCCTTGAAGAAAAAAAAACATGGTTGTAGCCTGGAGGGGTGAATCGATGATACCGTACACAATAGAGGGTGATTAGATGATACCCTATACAATTGTATCTAAACTTAGATTCGAATAGAAATTGAATAGGATGTAAGCATGACATACCTTATTAACAAGTGTGAAGGAGGTTGGAGGCAAAAATTCCTGTGGAGCACACGGCTACTTTTTTCTATAGAAAAAAGTAGTCCTGCGGACCACAGGACTACTTGTAAAAAGTAGTCCTGCGGACCACAGGACTACTTGTAAAACGTTCCTGTGGAACACAGGACTATTTTTTTCTATACAAAAAAATTCCTGTGGACCACAGGACTACTTTTTTCTATAGAAAAAAATTCCTGTGGACCACAGGACTCCTTTCTTCTACAGAAAAAAATTCCTGTGGACCACAGGATTACTTTTTTCTATAGGAAAAATTCCTGTGGACCACAGGACTACTTTTTTCTATAGAAAAAAATTCCTGTGGACCACAGGACTACTTTTTTCTATAGAAAAAAATTCCTGTGGACCACAGGACTACTTTTTTCTATAGAAAAAAATTCCTGTGGACCACAGGACTACTTTTTTCTATAGAAAAAAATTCCTGTGGACCACAGGACTACTTTTTTTTAAATCTATAGAAAAAAATTCCTGTGGACCACAGGACTACTTTTTTCTATAGAAAAAAATTCCTGTGGACCACAGGACTACTTTTTTCTATAGAAAAAAATTCCTGTGGACCACAGGACTACTTTTTTCTATAGAAAAAAATTCCTGTGGACCACAGGACTACTTTTTTCTATAGAAAAAAATTCCTGTGGACCACAGGACTACTTTTTTCTATAGAAAAAAATTCCTGTGGACCACAGGACTAGTTTTTTCTATAGAAAAAAATTCCTGTGAAACACAGGACTACTTTTTTCTATAGAAAAAAATCCTGTGGACCACAGGACTACTTTTTTCTATAGAAAAAAATCCTGTGGACAACAGGACTACTTTTTTCTATAGAAAAAAAATCCGGTGAAACACAGGACTACTTTTTTCTATAGAAAAAAATCCTGTGGCCCACAGGACTATTTTTTTCTATAGGACTACTTTTTTCCATAGCTCTACTTTTTTCTATAGAAAAGTTGATGTTACAGCTAACTTTTACCATGTTATTATTAATGCTTATTTCCAAATATCCTCCATTTTTTGGTATACCCTTCATACACACAAATTTACAACAATAGTATTGTTTATTTTCATTTTAATAATTTATTTTTTTTGTTTTTAATTGTTAATAAGTTTATCCACTTTTATTTAAAATCAATTTAATTTTGTACTTCAGTAGTAGCAGATTAGTTTACTCCTTAAACTAATTAAGAGAATATTTAATTATAAAATGTCTATTAATACGGATTATTACAGCAACAATTTTTAATTAATGAATGTTCATAGCATGATTTTGCATACAACAGTGAACATTCATAATAGACACATTCGGGTGGTTTTTGATATATGGAACCTAGAAAGACATACAAGTAAACGCATATAGTAAATGTGATTGATATTATAGGTAGAGATTAATATCATCAATAGAATGTAGGATGAAGCTTGTGAAAAAGCCTCTTTTGATTCTTAACGTTAAGGATTAGTTTGAACGTGTGATCGCAAATGAAATTAATAATGAAATGAAGTTTGTTGGAAATATAAGTGATAGTGGCATATACATAGGATGTAAATATTAAAAGGTCTTATTTTTCTTTATATGAAATAATGAAAAATTTGTTTATTTAAATATGAGGTTATGAGCTGTTTAGTAAATACGGAAAAATATATGAAAGATCAAACACTTAATTTAATAATAGATGGCAGACACCTTCAATAGAAATATCTTTAAATTATATTAGATACATAATGGTGTGCATATTCATATTCCGGTGGACCTGCAATACTTGCATCAATAACATCACGGCGGATAGAAAAAATTGTATGAACCTAACAGTTGTCGTTGAAGGATATGGCTGTCCTTATTCGCTGTTTTTATTCAAATCATATCAATAATTATTCAATAAAATCTCTTATAAATTCAAATGGTGTTTTCATAAACTCTAGAACATTTTCCAAAGCGAAAGATTTTTTGTAGGAGGATTTATCAGTTTATTGTCAAGTTGGACAATATTTAAGTCTAACATGGAAGCTCCTACATAGATGTTATATACATACTACCCGCTACTTCGTTAGCGAACGTGGGATGTATTTAAAACCCTATACCGACCATTATTAAAATTTTAGAACTATTAAGAACATATTTTCTTTTTTTCAAATTTACCTCTATATTTTAACTCTACACACCCATTCCGACCGCAACAGAAATCTACCTCTATACTAAATTTGGTGTCATTTTTTACCCTTTTTACTCTTGTAATACTTATTTTGAAAAAAAAAGTAATTCTTTGTATATTCTTAAAAATAACTATGGACCACTTTCGTTCTCATCGGTGTGATGTTTGGTATAAAAAATAGAGCAAAATGATATGATAAATGATTAGTAAACCTATAGAGATCTAAACATTGTGTAATTCAGTTATGAATTACACAATGTTTAGAACAATCTCCCAGATTGTTGTGTTAATTTTTCAATATGATTACCACTGTTATATTCATTTAAATAGCACTTTGATATAATTTCCCATTAAAATTCCCAAAAAAAAATGTTTTTTGTTAATTTTGGTAGCATTAGTAAAAATCACATAACAATAATATGTCCATAAACATAATTAATAATTCAATTACCTGGAAAATCACAACAGCAGGAATCGTGAATTAATTTATGAGAACAATAGCTGTAGACAGACGAATCACACAGTGGGCAACCGGCGATCGGTGATTGTGGTTGCATGGGGCCATGTGTTGGTACATATTGGGCAGCAGTTGGAAATTGACGTAATTCCATTTTGGGTGATGGCAAGGGTTTTTCTTGTTGTTGTTGTTTGGCAACTGTTGCGTTTTGATGTGGTTCTGCAAGTGAAAGAGGAAACAAAGAGTGATGATAAGTAAAATATTAGAGGAATTCGATTAACAAGTGTAATGATGTAAATATGTGTGTTTGTAGTCATCGTAAAATAGACATGACATGCCATGTACATAGATTATATTCACAGCACTTTGTCTGTATGTCTGTCTGGATTGACAATGCAACCTGACTGAGAGTGGAGAAAAACAGTCGACGACATCTTTTGCATACCGAGTTATGAATGTTTGGTCCACCACCCTGAGTGTGTGCGTGTACATAATTTGTTCGTGCGTGTGTGTGTGCCTTATTATTATTTACCTAAATTATTCAAATCGTTAGTTTCACTTTCTGCCAATGATGGCCGTATGTATGTAGCACTTAGCACCATTAACATTAGCAACAGCATCCGTAATGTTTTCATTAGAAATAATGCTCTCACACCTCCAACTCCACCTCTTCTTGCTGCTGATGATGATGCCCCAGCAACAACATTGTGGTATGTCATGGACAAGCTGACATTGTTCATCGTCATTGTGATGAGCATTTGTTGTGTGTGCTTGTAATTGGAAGAATGGGTTTGGCGACTGACTTTGTACTATCGTAAGTCCGCCTGACTCGCTGACTGGCTGCTAGCTTGACTGAATAGTTTGTGTATCTGGTTATCTGGTTATTACACAACTAAAACCCTGTCAGGTTTTTTAAACATCTCAACGTCTTCTTGTTTTCTTTAAAAGTTATGCCGAAGAAAGGGAGAAATGCATAAAAATGTGGTTTATGGCTTATGTTCGTATGTATGTAATTATGTATGTGAATGGTTGAATGCTTTGGGATGGGTGTTATATTGGATGCTGTGGAATTTGTTTGTGCTTGTTTACGTTTTGTCAACTCATTTCGGTTTTTTTAAGAGGAGAGTGTGTGCGTGCGTGTGCCTCTGTTTCTTTCTTTTTTGTCACTTGATGTTGTTATTGTTAGTTGAGGGTATACCTGTCTTTTCATGCGTACATATAATGTTAGCTACATACTATTTATACCCTTCACCACACTGTGGTACAGGGTATTATGTCTTTGTGCATATGTTTGTAACAGGCAAAAATAATCGAGATAGACCCATGGTTCCTTTTGAGAATATGCATAGAATCACTTTCTGAGTCGATTTATGCATGTCCGTCCGTCCGTCCGTCCGTCTGTCCGTCTGTCTGTCCATGTTAAATTGTAAACAAAGTACAGGTCGCATTTATGATCCGAATTGGATGAAATTTGGCACAAGTCACTTATTTGGCCCAAGGACGAACCCTATTGAAATTGGGAAAAATCGGTTCAGATTTAGATATAGCTCCCATATATATATTTAACCGATTTAATGTAAACGGTCCCTATATATCTTTCGATTTGCACGAAACTTGGTACAGCCTAATCATTTAGGTCTAGAATGATGTCTGCCAAGTTTCGTGAAAATCGGTCCAGATTTAGATATAGCTCCCATATATAGTTTCGTCCGATTTCATGTAAATGGTGCACCAAAGTCCCTATATATCATTCGATTTGCACGAAATTTGGCATAACGTAATGAATTAAGCCTAGAGTGATGTCTGCCAAGTTTCGAGAAAATCGGTTCAGATTTAGATATAGCTCCCATATATAGTTTCGTCCGATTTCATGTAAATTGTGCCCCAAAGTCCCTATATATCTTTCGATTTGCACGAAATTTGGCATAACGTAATGAATTAAGCCTAGAGTGATGTCTGCCAAGTTTCGAGAAAATCGGTTCAGATTTAGATATAGCTCCCATATATAGTTTCGTCCGATTTCATGTAAATGGTGCCCCAAAGTCCCTATATATCTTTCGATTTGCACGAAATTTGGCATAACGTACTGAATTGAGCCTAGAATGATGTCTGCCAAGTTTCGTGAAAATCGGTCGTGATTTAGATATAGCTTCCATATATAGTTTCTCCCGATTTTAGGTAAATGGTGCACCAAAGTCCCTATATATCCTTCGATTTGCACGAAATTTGGCATAACGTACTGAAGTGAGCCTAGAGTGATGTCTGCCAAGTTTCAAGAAAATCGGTCCAGATTTCTATATAGCTCCCATATATACTTTCGTCCGATTTCATGTAAATGGTGCGCCAAAGTCCCTATATATCTTTCGATTTGCACGAAATTTGGCATAACGTACTGAATTGAGCCTAGAATGATGTCTGCCAAGTTTTGATAAAATCGGTTCAGATTTAGATATACCTCCCATATATAGTTTCGTCCGATTTCATTTAAATGGTTCCCCAAAGTCCCTATATATCTTTCGATTTGCACGAAATTTGGCATAACGTACTGAATTGAGCCTAGAGTAATGTCTGCAAAGTTTTGATAAAATCGGTTCAGATTTAGATATACCTCCCATATATAGTTTCGTCCGATTTCATTTAAATGGTGCCCCAAAGTCCCTATATATCTTTCGATTTGCACGAAATCGTTCTGAATTAAGCGTAGAGTGATGTCTTCCAAGTTCCGAGAAAATCGGTCCAGATTTAGATATAGCTTCCATATATAGTTTCGTCCGATTTCATGTAAATGATGCACCAAAGTCCCTATATATCTTTCGATTTGCACGACATTTGGCATAACGTACTGAATTGAGCCTAGAATGATGTCTGCCAAGTTTCGTGAAAATCTGTCCTGATTTAGATATAGCTCCCATATATAGTTTCGCCCGATTTTAGGTAAATGGTGCACCAAAGTCCCTATATATCCTTCGATTTGCACGAAATTTGGCATAACGTACTGAATTGAGCCTAGAGTGATGTCTGTCTTGTTTCGTGAAAATCGGTCCAGATTTAGATAGAGCTTCCTTTTATTATAGATTGATTTTAAGTAATTGATGCACCAAGGAACCAATAGGCTGATAGGAACAAAACTTTCTGAAATTAGTATAACCTAACCTGTGACAAGTTTGTTTGAAATCGCCTAATATTTCGATAGAGCTTCCATATATATTTTCGCCCGATTTCAAGTAAATTGGGCATCAAACTCCTCATGTTAGTCAGATTGAAATCAAATTTTGTACAACTTACAAAATTGAGCATAGAATTACGTAGTTGCGTTTTGTAGAAGTACAGACATAGCCCAACGGATGACCTATTTATATTTGTTTGAAGTCGATTTACATACTTTATGGATAGATTTAGGTAGATTCACATTTAGATAAATATCACATATTTTATTTCATCCAATTTCATCTTAATAGTCCTGTTTAATATACCCATAGTGGTGAAGGGTATCATATAGTCGGCCCCGTCCGACTTTACTACTTTCCTTACTGGTTTTTATTGATATTAGTTATATAAAACAATATGAACTCAGGACATTCTGAAAAGGTTGTTGGAACATGTTTTTTATTTCATTTCTATAGCTCAAAGGTTTAAAATTATAATGTTGGTTATTTTGTCACGAAATTTTGCACGAGATTAAATTCGTAACATGTATTGTTTATTGTGATGATCGATTAATATTTTGGTAATAAAATTTAAATCATGTTTTAGTAGTCACTCTTCAAGCCAATTATAACGGGAATGTACACAAGTTTTTATTGCGATCAGCCAGAATTTAAGGGATCAACATGGTTATATTATTATTACGGAATCTTTCGACCCAGTGGAATGAAAATGATCAGTTTCGTTGTATTGGATCCTGCGTTAATATAACAAGGCGTTAATATAACAAAGACTATTAGAATCAATCTTAATAGTCTTATAATCTAGGGTTAAAAACAACATTGGATCAACGGTTAAAAAGGATCCAATGTTGTTTTTAACCCTACGGTTAATAACCGGATGTGTTTGTACCTTTTTTTAATAAAAACACTGAACATTTTTAAATAATAAAGATATGTGGATCAAATTTTAAGGAATCAGTCTTGAGGTATTAACGCTCATAATTGAAGAAAAACTTTTATATATTTTCGATATAAATAAGTATTACAAGAATATCCGATTCTAAAATTTAGAAACCATGTTCTTTCTTCCCTGAAATTTATTTTTTGGCATATGTTGTATAAATAATAATTAATCTTTTGACGGTATATAGAGATCATTTTCACATAAAAATACAGCGCATATATTGGTAGGGGAAAAAGAAATTCATTAGGCCGGTCATCGAAAATTTCGATAAAATCAGAGAAATTATAAAAGTTGACAGGCATGTTAGCTATCGTAACATCGCACAGGAGCTATATATCGACCATAAAACTGTTTTAAGCCATTTACACAAAAAGAAGCTCGATGTTTGGGTGCCACACAAATTAACAGAAAAAATTTCCATCTGCGAAGCCTTTACAAACGGAATGAGATAGACCCAGACGATAACCCTGTGCGTGTTCAAAAAGCGGTGAAGCACCGCAAACGGTGGCCCAACCAGGACTAACGGCCAGGAAGGTTCTGATATGCATTTGGTGGGACTGGAAGGGGATTATTTATTATGACTAGCTTCCATATGGCCAAACACTAAATTCTGATCTCTACTGTCAATAACTGGACCGTTTGAAGATAACAATTGACCAGAAATAGTCAGAATTGGCTAAAAGGAGAGGTGTCGTGTACCACCAGAGCAACGCTAGGCCACACACATATACAGTGACTCGCCAGAAACTTCGGGAAGTTTTAATGCATCCGCCATACAGTCCGGACTTGGCACCATGCGATTATCACTTTATTCTTGCATTGCAAAATTTCTTTAATGATAAAAAATTGGTACCTAGGGAGGATTGTGAAATTCGACTACTAGAGGTTCTTGCAAATAGGGAGCAGGACTTCTATGAGAGAGGCATTATGAAGATACCTTTAAAATGGCAACGAATCATACAACAAAACGGTTCATATTTGGCCCAAATCGGACATTCCGAAGTATGTGAAATAAAGTCCTATAGTTCATATAAAAATAATAAATTTATTTTTCCCCACCCTTCACCACACTGTGGGACAGAATCTTTGTGCATATGTTTGTAGCAGGCAAAATACAGGTCGCATTTATGATCCGATTTGAATGAAATTTGGACAGGCCACTTTTTTTGTGCCAAGGACGAACCCTATTGAAACTGGAGAAAATCGGTTCAGATTTTGATATAGCTGTCATATATAGTTTCGTCCGATTTTATGTAAATGGTACACCAAACTCTCAATTTTGGTCCGATTGAGAATTACTGAATAAGTAAATGTAAATGGAGCAACATACTGCCAATATTTGTCCGATTGAGACATCATTTTCCAAAGAGTACTGAATTGGGTACTAATTGATGTCTGTGAAGTGTTTTTGAAATCGGTTCAGATTTAGATATAGCTCCCATATAAAGATTCGTCCGATTTTATGTTAATGGAGCACCAAAATCTAATTTTTTTCCGATTGAGACGAAATTTTGCATAGAATTTGCAATTGAGACTAGGATAGAGTGTGCTGAGTTTCATTGAAACCGGATAAGATATGGATATATCTCATTTCATCCGATTTTTTTTAAATGTTTCACAAAACTCCCTGTATTTTTCCAATTGAGACCAACTTTCGCATAGCGAACTGAGTTATGTACAGTTTAATGACTGTTAAGTTTATTGAAATCGGTTCAAATTTAGATATAGCCCCCATATATAGCTTCGTCCGATGTTATGTAATTTTTGTCCGATTGAGACGAAATTTTGCATAAAGTTTGGTATTGAGACTAGGGTGGAGTGTGTAAAGTTTCATTAAAACTGCATCATATGTAGATTTAGCTCACATATATATTTTCGTCCGATTTAATTAAAATTGTGAATCAAACTCCCAATCTTTGTCCGATAGAGACAAAATACAAATCTGCCCGATTGATGTACAATTTTTCATGAATATCAGAATGGTGTGTGGTTTTTTATTCTTTCAAATATCTATGTAGACCACATTTAATTTTATCTGATTCCATTTAAATAGTCCTCCAAATATATATATATATATATATATATATATATATATATTTCCGGCAGATATACTTTATACCTTCCAAGAACCCGGAATGCCGAAATACATCAACATCAGATAGAAAATGCGGGGTTTAATTACCAAAAGTTAGATATATTTCGAAAAAATGTTAGTAATGCACTCAGGATTACTAAAGTACCTAAAATTGGGCGGTACGCTTATATAAGAACTATGACAAATTTGGACGATATCCCGAAATGCAAATTACATGAACTTTGTTTGGGAAATTTAAAACTGTTTACCAAGTGTTGGCCGATTTATAATATTCGAAGTTGATAAACGTTTGTCAAATTCAGTTAATAGACCCTCTCCTTCTAGTAATCCCCATACAGGGTCAAATATTTTGTACATATATAAATGGAACACGATCTAATACGAATCCCAATACCGCCCAAATTAATATTTTACTAAATCTGGATCATATAAGAAGATTAAGAGTTTAAAACTCTGATAGGAGCAATAAATTTCAGGAATTGTGAGATGATGTATGATTTTTAAAATTAATATTAAAATGTTAAATCTAGTGTTAATTATTTGTGGATTTTAAATTCCTCAAGTAGTTCTTTTAGATTTTACTTTATACGGCTTTTATGGGTAAAGAATTTTCCTCTACTAAACTAGTTATCAATCTGGTTTATAAATACTATTGCATTTCCCTATCTTTACGTAGAAAGTATAGCTTATTCAAAATAAATATATTTTCACTCCCCTCTTTGATAGTCACCGACTACAGATTGTTTTCGATTTCATTATGACCCGTTTATGTTGTTATTAATGTTTTTGTTTTTTTTTTGGTTTTTCTATTAACACCTTAATATCATACAGTTTTCCCCTCCCACTAATATCTCGACGAGTTAAAATACTCCAAAGAGTATTTTGTGAAAATAAAAATAATTTCATCAATTTCTCTTTGTCTGTTACCACAACAACTGCTATGAAGGTAGATAGGTAGTTTGGAGGTATGTAGATAGGTAGCACAGACATATTCTCTTTTCTATGCGTACGTAAATTGTGATGTGTGCATATGTTTTTGTTGTTGTCGCTATATATTTTCTTTTCGTTTTCTTCTTTCTCTTTACGAATCATTTATGTTAATTTATGTATTTGTTACAGTTGTCAAGTGTTAATAGTTGTCGTCGAAGTTGTAAATGTCTGGAACAAAAGCTTTCCCATTTATTTCGGTAAATATTTCCAGCTGTTATGTGGGCGGCAAATTAATAGAGTTTTTCTCAGGGTAATACGACGAAAAAATGGAAATAAAAATGGAACCAGTAAGGAAAGTAGTAAAGTCGGACGGGGCCGACTATATGATACCCTTCACCACTATGGGTATATTAAACAGGACTATTAAGATGAAATTGGATGAAATAAAATATGTGATATTTATCTAAATGTGAATCTACCTAAATCTATCCATAAAGTATGTAAATCGACTTCAAACAAATATAAATAGGTCATCCGTTGGGCTATGTCTGTACTTCTACAAAACGCAACTACGTAATTCTATGCTCAATTTTGTAAGTTGTACAAAATTTGATTTCAATCTGACTAACATGAGGAGTTTGATGCCCAATTTACTTGAAATCGGGCGAAAATATATATGGAAGCTCTATCGAAATATTAGGCGATTTCAAACAAACTTGTCACAGGTTAGGTTATACTAATTTCAGAAAGTTTTGTTCCTATCAGCCTATTGGTTCCTTGGTGCATCAATTACTTAAAATCAATCTATAATAAAAGGAAGCTCTATCTAAATCTGGACCGATTTTCACGAAACAAGACAGACATCACTCTAGGCTCAATTCAGTACGTTATGCCAAATTTCGTGCAAATCGAAGGATATATAGGGACTTTGGTGCACCATTTACCTAAAATCGGGCGAAACTATATATGGGAGCTATATCTAAATCAGGACAGATTTTCACGAAACTTGGCAGACATCATTCTAGGCTCAATTCAGTACGTTATGCCAAATGTCGTGCAAATCGAAAGATATATAGGGACTTTGGTGCATCATTTACATGAAATCGGACGAAACTATATATGGAAGCTATATCTAAATCTGGACCGATTTTCTCGGAACTTGGAAGACATCACTCTACGCTTAATTCAGAACGATTTCGTGCAAATCGAAAGATATATAGGGACTTTGGGGCACCATTTAAATGAAATCGGACGAAACTATATATGGGAGGTATATCTAAATCTGAACCGATTTTATCAAAACTTTGCAGACATTACTCTAGGCTCAATTCAGTACGTTATGCCAAATTTCGTGCAAATCGAAAGATATATAGGGACTTTGGGGAACCATTTAAATGAAATCGGACGAAACTATATATGGGAGGTATATCTAAATCTGAACCGATTTTATCAAAACTTGGCAGACATCATTCTAGGCTCAATTCAGTACGTTATGCCAAATTTCGTGCAAATCGAAAGATATATAGGGACTTTGGCGCACCATTTACATGAAATCGGACGAAAGTATATATGGGAGCTATATAGAAATCTGGACCGATTTTCTTGAAACTTGGCAGACATCACTCTAGGCTCACTTCAGTACGTTATGCCAAATTTCGTGCAAATCGAAGGATATATAGGGACTTTGGTGCACCATTTACCTAAAATCGGGAGAAACTATATATGGAAGCTATATCTAAATCACGACCGATTTTCACGAAACTTGGCAGACATCATTCTAGGCTCAATTCAGTACGTTATGCCAAATTTCGTGCAAATCGAAAGATATATAGGGACTTTGGGGCACCATTTACATGAAATCGGACGAAACTATATATGGGAGCTATATCTAAATCTGAACCGATTTTCTCGAAACTTGGCAGACATCACTCTAGGCTTAATTCATTACGTTATGCCAAATTTCGTGCAAATCGAAAGATATATAGGGACTTTGGGGCACAATTTACATGAAATCGGACGAAACTATATATGGGAGCTATATCTAAATCTGAACCGATTTTCTCGAAACTTGGCAGACATCACTCTAGGCTTAATTCATTACGTTATGCCAAATTTCGTGCAAATCGAATGATATATAGGGACTTTGGTGCACCATTTACATGAAATCGGACGAAACTATATATGGGAGCTATATCTAAATCTGGACCCACGAAACTTGGCAGACATCATTCTAGACCTAAATGATTAGGCTGTACCAAGTTTCGTGCAAATCGAAAGATATATAGACCGTTTACATTAAATCGGTTAAATATATATATGGGAGCTATATCTAAATCTGAACCGATTTTTCCCAATTTCAATAGGGTTCGTCCTTGGGCCAAATAAGTACTTGTGCCAAATTTCATCCAATTCGGATCATAAATGCGACCTGTACTTTGTTTACAATTTAACATGGACAGACAGACGGACAGACGGACAGACGGACAGACGGACGGACGGACGGACGGACATGCATAAATCGACTCAGAAAGTGATTCTATGCATATTCTCAAAAGGAACCATGGGTCTATCTCGATTATTTTTGCCTGTTACAAACATATGCACAAAGACATAATACCCTGTACCACAGTGTGGTGAAGGGTATAAAAATGGAAAGAGTTTTAACCATTTACCAGGGTAAAATACATTGTTGTCGTGTTGGCATGACATGCTGATAATGAAATATTAAGTATTCATTCAATCACAACTGTAGAATAAATGTTCTATACGCATATGGAAAGTAGTTGTGTTCGACAAATAAATAAATATGTTAGAATGTTAATAAAGAATAAAATAGTGTGGATATTATTTATTAAATGGGACTATTATTGAACAGTCGTTATGTCAAATATATAATTTTATGACTAGAACTTTATGTACTTTAAGTATGCGATTATGTTTGATTAACTGATGTTAAATAAAGAAAAATTTGGATTCGAAGGCCCAATAAATTATACGGAATTTCAAAATATGAAGTATTTGAAACATGGCAAACATGTATATCCTCAAAGAGAATACGCCTATATCACAAAGAGGAAGAACAAATCTAAAAGAAAAGTCAGTACCTTAATATAAATGACTCTAGAAAGAAGTAACCGACTTTATTCAGAATTTATCATAATGTCTTTTTCAATCGATGATGGTTAAGGGCAAACTATAAGCGGAGGCTAAAAAATATGTATTTCTTAATTTTAATTAATTACAGCACCACGTCCTGAAATGCGGCTAAAAAATTCAAAATGCCGAAAATAAGGCTGGACCCCTTTAAAACCTTTAAAATTCAGAAAACGACTATACTAATACATGGAATTATACTTTCAATTTCTCAATTCAATGATTGACATATTGACTTAGAATCTTAGATTTTTGGGCTGGGTTTTTGAAAATCCTTACTAAAACGGCAAGAAAAGTACTAAATATGCTACCATTTGTATTTGGCGAACCGGTGGAGCTAGAACTCTTAAATTGGGATTGAGTACGAAAAGTACAAAATTTGTTACAATTTCGTACCATGCTAAAACATGAAATTTGGTACAATTTGAATTTGGAGGGATGGATGGAGCTGAAATCATTCAATTTTAAAATCATATTACCGTCACACTGTAGAATTGGGGTATGTGGGTAGTTTTTGATATTTGTACTTATGAGTACGAAAATTAGTAAATGGTACTATATTTGGTAAAATTTGGATTTAGGTAATCCGGTAGAGTTGGAACACTGAAATTGTATAATTGAGGTAAGTTGGTAGTTTGGGAAATTCTTATTTATGTCTACTAGTTTGATAACATTTAAACGTTGGATGTATCAATAGAGCTGGAATTCGGAAAGTAAGAATGGATCACTGTTTGGATGTAGATAAGTTTTGGAAATCTCTACTAATGTGTACTGAAGGGTGCCAAATTTGGTACAATTTTGATCTAGGTGATCCGATGTAGCTGGAATCCTGAATTAAATTACTGTTGAAGTGTAGTGAACCTATAGAGCTGAAATCCTGAAATTGGGTAATACGATTTTCCTTGGATGGCCTGATGTAGGTAGTATTAAAGAAATTTTTTACTTTTGTGTACTACATGGTTCTAAATTTTATACAGTTTGGATTTAAGTGAACCGATAGAGCTCGAATTGTGAAATATAGAATTAAGATTTAGGTATGTGTGGTTGTTAAGGTAGGTAGTTATGGACATTTATATTAATTTGTACTAACTGGTACTAATTTTGGATTCGTGTATTACAAGAGTACAAAGAGTAATAAATGCTACAAAATTTGCCGGTGTGTAATATTTCAATGCTCTATCACTATTTTATTGTATAATAATGATTTTAGAAATCGATATGAGAAAAATTAGTTCTATCCGTAAATCTATTGTTAAACCCTCAACGAAAGAGTACCAAGTGTAACAAGGACTCTCTTTTTTGTATCCATTAGATGACTTCGTGATTTCAAACTGCAAAAAAACTAATTTCCATATGGAGAGGGTGATTTAAACATAGGGTTGACATAGGTTGGCAATGTTAATCATTTAATTTGTTCCAAGTAGATTTGTTTACATTAATTTTTGAATATGATATCTCACAAATGGCCGCCTCTGGCGTTGATGACGTATTGTGCCCTTTTTGCTGCATTTTCCATCGTTTTTGCCAAAATTTCGGCCGGAATAGCGGCTATTTCTTCACGAATGTTGTAATTGAGCTCTTCTACGGTAAACCTTTGACTTCAAATATCCCCAGAAGAAGAAGTCAGGCGGCGACAAATCGGTCAAACGCGGTGGCCAGTCCAAATCACCACTTTTCGACATCAAACGGCCCGGAAACAAATTCTTCAGAAAATCGATTGTTATGCGACTTGTGTGCGGTGGAGCGCCGTCTTGTTGAAACCAGAACTGCCTCATACGCTTTCGCCGAATAATTGGCATCACAAAATTGGTCATCATCTCGCGATAACGATTTTGGAAGAAAAACGGCCCAATGACCGTTTTCGCACTAACGCCGCACCAAACTGTGACTTTTTCGTCATGAAGAGGCACTTCTTGAATCTCCTGAGAATTTTCAGTGGCGTAAAAATGGCAATTTTGCTTATTTACGGTCCCATTCAATGTGAAATGGGCTTCATCGGACATGCAAATTTTGTTCCAAAATTCCTCGTCATCTTCGGCCATTTCGATGACACTTTGGACCCATTCCAATCGACGAGGCTTGTCCGCAGGCAACATTGTTTGCGTCAATTGAATTTTGTACGGGAACAAATGCAAATCAATGCGAATAATCCGTTGTAAAGTGGACCGAGACATGCCCAACTGCTGAGATCGGCGTTTTTGGGATGTTCTTGGGGTCCTCTCAACACTGGCTCGTACGGCTGCGATATTCTCGGCCGATCGCCTTGGTCGACTTTTATATGGCCTCTTCGGATTAGAAAGAGCCTTACCAGTCGAACATTTTTCGTATAAACGCTTAATGGTGTTCTTAGAAGGCGCACTTCTCACATTTTTTAATGTTTTAAAAGCACGTTGAGTTTTCACAATTGACTTCTTCTGTTGAATGTAAATTTCAACTATTTCAGAGAGCTCGCGTGGCGTGTATTGGTTCATGGTAATAATCTACTTGGGCTGACGCTTCAAACGCGATATGTCATTAAGCGATGAGACATCTCTGTCAAAAGTTATGGCGTTGCCAGATGGGTCCGTCGAATATGGGCAACCCTGTATGTATAAAACATGACATGAATTTTGCAGTCGTAGTAGTCTCTAAGTTAGATCTGGAACATAATATGAATCTTCACGAATCGGGTAGGGAGTGTTTTGCGTATTTGCCCTACTGACGGGATGTAAATAAAATTAATATTCTGATCCATCAATAACAACTTCCAAAATATTTTAGTTTGGGAAAAATAAATTCATTATTTTTATATGAATGGATCGGAATGTCTGATTTGAGCCAATATGCACCGTTTTCTTCTATGATTTGTTGTCATTTAAAATGTAACTTCATAATGCCTATCTCATAGAAGTCCTGCTCTCTATTTGCACAAAAAAAAAATAAATAAATAAAAAATTAAATAAAGTAATAAAAATTACTGCGAAATGTCACCCTTCCATCGATCATAAATAGAGATGGTATTTACCGGGTATTTACCGGGTAAATACCCATGGGGTGGGTAAATACCGGGTAAATACCCATTTGCGGGTATTTATTTGGGTATTTACTATATTGACTCGGTAATACAACATCTTACACCCTATTTCCGGATTTCTGTTATCAAATCGATTTAGAATGAATAGTTTTACGATACTTTAAAGACGTGGGTAAATACTTGGGTAAATACCCGAGTTTTTACCCAAAAATTGGGTATAAACTCATTAACTGCCGAACCACTTGACATAGGCGGCCACAATTTTGCACACATGTTTCTAATGACAAAGCAAATATAGAAATCCA
Source organism: Musca vetustissima (assembly GCF_032173495.1). Classification (NCBI taxonomy): domain Eukaryota; kingdom Metazoa; phylum Arthropoda; class Insecta; order Diptera; family Muscidae; genus Musca; species Musca vetustissima. The sequence continues at coordinate 2,478 of NW_026879791.1, read as the reverse complement.
ACATGGGGTCCCTGGGTCCAAGTTTTGATATAGCCCCCATATAACCATATCTCCCGATTTAAGGTATTTTTTGTAATTTGGCACAGAGTGCTCTTTTTGGGTACAAAATATCCATGCAAAATTTTATGTATGTAGGTCCACGTTTACTGGTAGCCCCCATACAAAGGCACCCCTATTTTGAGTATTTACCCAAAAATTGGGTATAAACTCATTAACTGCCGAACCACTTGACATAGGCGGCCAAAATTTTGCACACGTGTTTCTAATGTCAAAGCAAATATAGAAATCCAACATGGGGACCCTGGGTCCAAGTTTTGATATAGCCCCCATATAACCATATCTCCCGATTTAAGGTATTTTTTGCCTATTAGACACATTTTACAACCAAATTGGCTGTAATTTAGCACAGAGTGCTCTTTTTGGGTACCAAATATCCATGCAAAATTTTATGTATGTAGGTCCACGTTTACTAGTAGCCCCCATACAAAGGTACCCCTATTTTGAGTATTTACCCAAAAATTGGGTATAAACTCATTAACTGCCGAACCACTTGACATAGGCGGCCAAAATTTTGCACACGTGTTTCTAATGTCAAAGCAAATATAGAAATCCAACATGGGGTCCCTGAGTCCAAGTTTTGATATAGCCCCCATATAACCGTATCTCCCGATTTAAGGTATTTTTTGCCTATTAGACACATTTTAAGGCCAAATTGGCTGTAATTTGGCACAGAGTGTTCTTTTTGGGTACCAAATGTCCATGCAAAATTTTATGTATGTAGGTCCACGTTTACTGGTAGCCCCCATACAAAGGTACCCCTATTTTGAGTATTTACCCAAAAATTGGGTATAAACTCATTAACTGCCGAACCACTTGACATAGGCGGCCAAAACTTTGCACACATGTTTCTAATGTCAAAGCAAATATGGAAATCCAACATGGGGACCCTGGGTCCAAGTTTTGATATAGCCCCCATATAACCGTATCTCCCGATTTAAGGTATTTTTTGCCTATTAGACACATTTTAAGGCCAAATTGGCTGTAATTTGGCACAGAGTGTTATTTTTGGGTACCAAATGTCCATGCAAAATTTTATGTATGTAGGTCCACGTTTACTGGTAGCCCCCATACAAAGGTACCCCTATTTTGAGTATTTACCCAAAAATTGGGTATAAACTCATTAACTGCCGAACCACTTGACATAGGCGGCCAAAATTTTGCACACGTGTTTCTAATGTCAAAGCAAATATAGAAATCCAACATGGGGTCCCTGAGTCCAAGTTTTGATATAGCCCCCATATAACCGTATCTCCCGATTTAAGGTATTTTTTGCCTATTAGACACATTTTAAGGCCAAATTGGCTGTAATTTGGCACAGAGTGTTCTTTTTGGGTACCAAATGTCCATGCAAAATTTTATGTATGTAGGTCCACGTTTACTGGTAGCCCCCATACAAAGGTACCCCTATTTTGAGTATTTACCCAAAAATTGGGTATAAACTCATTAACTGCCGAACCACTTGACATAGGCGGCCAAAACTTTGCACACATGTTTCTAATGTCAAAGCAAATATGGAAATCCAACATGGGGACCCTGGGTCCAAGTTTTGATATAGCCCCCATATAACCGTATCTCCCGATTTAAGGTATTTTTTGCCTATTAGACACATTTTAAGGCCAAATTGGCTGTAATTTGGCACAGAGTGTTATTTTTGGGTACCAAATGTCCATGCAAAATTTTATGTATGTAGGTCCACGTTTACTGGTAGCCCCCATACAAAGGTACCCCTATTTTGAGTATTTACCCAAAAATTGGGTATAAACTCATTAACAGCCGAACCACTTGACATAGGCGGCCAAAACTTTGCACACATGTTTCTAATGTCAAAGCAAATATAGAAATCTAACATGGGGACCCTGGGTCCAAGTTTTGATATAGCCCCCATATAACCGTACCTACCGATTAAGGTACTTTTACGATCAAATTGGTTGTAATTTAGCATAGTGAGATTTTTTTTGCACAAAATATTCATGCAAAATGTGGTTTTTGACACACATGGTTTAAAATCAATATTATTTCCTGTATGGGAAAAGGGGTCTTCAAAACACACGTCAAATAGTTCGGCTGTAAAAGAGTTTATAAATATATATAAATACCCAAAATCAGGACCGCTATATAGGACAGAAAAAGTTGACCAGAGCAAACAATTGGTACTCATAGAGAACTCTCTAAGCCAAATTCCAGCCAATCAATTTGGCTAATAGATAAAAATGTCCTAAAATCGGGAGATACGGTTATATGGGGGCTATATCAAAACTTGGACCCAGGGACCCCATGTTGGATCTCTATATTTTCTTTGTCATTAGAAACATGTGCGCAAAATTTTGGCCGCCTATGTCAAGTGGTTCGGCAGTTAATGAGTTTATACCCAATTTTTGGGTAAATACTCAAAATAGGGGTGCCTTTGTATGTCAAGTG
>NW_026879790.1:0-29165 GCF_032173495.1 Musca vetustissima | reverse complement strand
AAAAGTGGAGAAGAAGCTTTGTAAAAATGTAGCTTTAGCGGTTACAAATATTGTAAGGCCTGTGAATTATCCTTACACTATTTCCATTGAAAATATCGCTGCTTTATGTTACTGTGTTGCCGAAGATTCGAGTATATCGTCGTTCTCAGGAATCATAACTTTATTACGGCACATTATGGCATAGTTTTTACTATATACATGTATACAGTGTCAAGGGCACACACATATATATATATATTCTTATCTGGGGTTCTGAGAATCTTCAAGTACTTGAAGAGAGGCCATTAAAACCACAAAAAGCCACTGTTTGGTGCGGTCTTTGGTCCGAAAGAGTGATTGGGGCGAGCGTGAGCACATCGAGATGTACAGGAGTCAGAATGAAATCCGAGTAAAATACCAAACACATGTAGATATGGAAAAGAAAACCTTATGACAGATGCAGACAGCATGTTGAGGATCTGGAAGGAGCATTTTTTAAAGCTTCTGGTATCAAACAGTAAAGGAGAGGAAGATACCCTAGAACCAATAAGTGCTGACGGTACGAGTATAGATGGTATAGCACCTAGCCAATATGAGGTCAGAATATCAATTATTCGGTTTAAGAATAATAAAGCAGCAGGTGCTGATGGATCAGCGTCTGTCCGGTGGCCATCTATTCGTCGACTATAAAGCCATATTCGACAGTCCTATCCCCTCAGAGGTGTGTAAGCCATGTCTGCGTTTAGCATTCCCGCAAACTTTATACGGCTATGCAGGGTAACTTTAACTGGCACAAGGTCTGCAAGGAAAGTCCTTTTAACGCCAAACGAAGATTCCGACAAAGTGACCTTTTTAACATCCAGCGAGATGCAAATTTGAACAGAAATGACACTCTGTTTATCAAACAGCATATGTTACTCGCCTACGTCGATAACATCGACATAATGGGTCGAACATTGCGAGCGGTAACATCCACATTTGAACAATTTGAAAAAGAGTATGCCAAAGTGGGATTGGCAGTAAATGGCGAAAATGGTATCTACGCGCAACACGTCTAGTAGACTCGAACCAACTCTGGAACTTGAAAACGAAAGCTTCGAGGTAGTCAAAGGTTTTATATACATCCGTACCGCCGTAAATAAATCTAATGATATCAGTTTTGAAATTCGAGAAGGTAGGTGTTGGCTACTATGGTCTGAGTAAGCAACTCAAACACAAGGCCACATTTCGCTAGACCAAACTCACACTCTACAAGACGCTGATACTAACCGTGCTGTTATATGGATATGAAGCATGTGTACTTGCGCAAGCAGATGAGGCTGCTTTTGAAGTGTTTGCGAGAAAAATTCTCCGAGAGGTGATGGGCCGATATACCTTAATGGTGAATATCTCGGTCATCGACATAGTCAGACGTATCGAGATGCAGCGACTACGTTGGCTGGGTTATGCTGTGAGAATGGATGATGATACCCCAGCTCAAAGGGCATATAAAAGCGAGCCAACTGATGGTTCACGCAGAAGGTGAAATCCACTAATTCATTGGAAAGATCGAGTGGAAGACAACCTAAACCAGTGAGGAAAGTAGTAAATGCGGACGGGGCCGACTATATGATACCCTTCACCACTATGGGTATATTAAACGAATGCATTCTAACAGAAGTGCCATTAACATGAAATTGGATGAACTAAAATATGTGACCTATATCTAAATGTGGACCGACTTAGATCAATCCATAAACATGCCATTCGTTTGTTACAATGGGACCAAATTCTGTAAACCGATTTAAAGCAAATATCAATCGCGCACCCGTTGAATATTTAGAGCCCAAGTAACACGCAATTACTTCATTCTATTCTGAAAAACATGAAGAATTTGGTGCACCATTTACCTAAAATAGGATGAAAATAGATATGAAAACTATAGACTAATTTATGCACACTTTTTTCCTAATTGACATATTTTGGGTCCCTGGGTCCCACCTTAAATCAGACATATATGGGAGCTATATCTAAATCTGGACGGATTCCAACAAAACTTAACTATAGAACTATACTATCTTAAGTACGTTGTGCAAAATTTTGTGTCAATCAGCTTTACTTTGAGTCTATGGTGCAGCATTTAATTTAAATCGGAAGAAAATATATATGGGAGCTATATCTAAATCCGAACTAATTTCAGCAAAACTTGTCACATATTATATTACACATACTTTAGTACGTTGTGCAAAATTGTGTGGCAATCGTCCTAACTTGGGTCTTAAAATCGCACAATTTTCAGGAAAATTTACACACATCATTCTAGACTCAATTCAGTACGCTATGCCAAATTTCGTTCAAAATTAAAAATAAAAATTAAATCAGGCGAAAATCTATGAGAGCTATATCTAAATCTGCACCAATTTTCCTGAAACTTACTTAATTCAGTACGCCATGCCAAATTTCGTCCAAATCGAAAGATATATAGGGACTTATATTTTCGGGGGAAAATATATACGGGAGCTATACCTAAATCGGAACCGATTTTCACGAAATTTGGCACACACCATTCTAGACTCAATTCAGTACGCTATTCCAAATTTCTTGCAAATCGGAAGATATATGGGGATTTTGTACATCATTTACATGAAATCGAAAGAAAATATATATGGGAGCTATACCCAAATCTGAACCGATTTTCAAGAAATTTTACACACATCATTTTAGACTCAATTCAGTACGCTATGCCAAATTTCGTGCAAAATGGAAGATATATGGGGATTTTGTATACCATTTACATAAAATCGGACGAAAATATATATGGGAGCTATATCAAAATCTGAACCGATTTTTCCCAATTTCAATAGGGTTCGTCCTTGGGCCAAATAAGTGGCTTGTGCCAAATTTCATCCAAATCGGATCATAAATGCGACCTGTACTTTGTTTACAATTTAACATCTACAGACGGACGGACAGACGGATGGACGGACGGACATGCATAAATCGACTCAGAAAGTGATTCTATGCATATTCTCAAAAGGAACCATGTGTCTATCTCGTTTCCTTTTGCCTGTTACAAACATATGCACAAAGACATAATACCCTGTACCACAGTGTGGTGAAGGGTATAAAAATGGCCTTTAATATTGGAAAAGCTACGCACAAGACCGACGCGCCTGAAAATCAATAAAATATAATTACGCATATAAAATTCAAATTCAATTTATTGGAAATTAAATTTTTTTTACACAAAAATTCATTGCATAAAATCAATTTATCCCCAGGGCATATTTCTTACATTTTAATAAAGGTACATCGTGGCATGCGACTGGTATATGTCATGTCATCCAACATGTTATTTACCCAACAATTATTTTCATCTATATATTTATGTATGTATATATGAATTGCCCGTTTTATTTGCAAATATGAATAATAGCATTGTAATTGCAATAAACGCCCTTAATTTATCGCTCATAAATAATTGTCGTCGTCATCATCATCATCATCACATCGCCATCACTATTCGTTATCATAAAATTATATTTAAATGTAATTGAAATAGGGCATTTTGTTGTTTGTCACACAACAACAAGAACAACAGCAGCAGTAACAGCAACAGCAAGGACATTCAATAAATAGTGACATTTGTTATTTTGCTTATCACAAGTAGACAGACACAAGCTCACAAAACGTGATGACATTATTTTTTTTTCGTTCTCCATTCACACAGTCAAATGGCGAATATGTTCGCTCGCTCATCAATGTGCATTCACTAGACAATGAAGCCTCTAACTAGTCAAAGACATTTTATGATTATTGGTTATTCTCACCAGGCGACCATATTCTATGATTGGGTGGGTGAGAAGGGGAAAAAGAACACACAATAAATTAATAGACATAAAGCTAACTAATTTACAGGAAGCTATTACGTATGTAATGGTTGCGTTTGTTTGTATTTATATACGGATATGGAGGAGGAAACTAGGAAGGATATAGGTAATTGGTTGGACACAGAGTCCCATACCATTATAGTGCAAAAAAGTATCAGTCGGTGTTACCGACAGATATATACCCTCAGCCTATGATTTGTGGAGGTCTATGGGAATTATACACAGGTTTTATTACTCGTTGTATAAAAGAAATATGATTTTATCGAGGAGTTGACCATCTGTGGAGAGATATCAGAAGACGTTGTCTTATAGCCTACATCTTCGAATTTAATGTAAAATATAATGATGTGCCAAAAATAGATCAAATCGGTTATTTCATTTTGTGAATCTTTGTGGGGGAGAAACCAGAGGATTGATACAAATGATAAGATTTGAAATATTTGGATTTTTTGATTTAATTCGAATCTACAGTAATTTAAGAATGTCCCGTTTTTTCCAAACATTGGTTTTGCGAATGGCGGGCACGATAACTCAAAAATCAATAACCCAATCGATTGCAAATTTTTACACGTTTCTTTGTGAGTGTATAGCTACGGTATGAACTAAGATAAGTCAAACATTCCATCAACTTGATTTTGGATTAAAAAATTGTATCGGTTTCAGTCGACCCAGAGCTCTTTCAAAGTACGTTTCGTTGGTGACAAAGCTTGTATTAAATTTTTTTCTGCTCCGTTCAATATGGGAAATCAAAAGAAGCATTTACGGCATATTATGCTTCATAGCTTTATAAAAGTTAAAAGAACACTGCAGACGAGATTTGCAACGTTTACGAAAGTGGTACTACGTCCGCAATTGGTTTAACAAATTTAGAGCCGGCAATTTTGATTTGCAACGACCGATGCGGACGTGATCATGACTGTGCTCGCTGAAAATCCGCGAGATAGTGGATGACACTAACATTCCCAAGACACGGGTAAATAGGCATTTGATCAATATGGGATATGTAAATCGGTATGAAAAGGGCAGAAACTTCTGGAGGGTAAATTTGTATGTGACCATACCAAAACCAGTAATAAAAGTAGTAAAGTCGGAATGCCGCGACAATATGATACCCTTCACCACTTTGGGTATATTGTACATATGTATCCTTATAATTGCATGTCAATGTTCCCACGAAGGAACATACTCATGTCTTTCTGCAACATATGATTAATTTAATTTTATTCGAGCAGATTTAGAGTGGGAGCTATATAGAAATCTGAACCCATTTTCCCGAAACATACCACACATCATTCTAGACTCAATTCAGTACGTTATGCAAAATTTCGTGCAAATCGAAGGCTATATAGGACTTTGGTGCACCATTTAAAAAAAAAAAAAAAAAAAAAACGGACGAAAATATATTAGGAGCCATATCTCAATCTGCACCGATTTCCACTCATCGTTCTAGACTTAATTCAGTACGTTATGCCAAATTTCGTGCAAATCGAAGAGTATATAGGGACTTTGGTGCACTATTTACCAAAAACCGGACGAAAATATATATGGAAGCTATATCTAAATCTGAACCAATTTTCACGAAATTTAACACACATCTTTCTAGGCTTAATTCTGTACGCTATGCCAAATTTCGTTCAATTGGAAGGATACATAGGGACTTTGGTGCATCATTTACATAAAATCTTACGAAAATATATATGAGACCTTTATCTAAATCTCAACCGATTTTCCCGAAACTTACCACTCATCATTCTAGAGTCAATTCATTATGAAAATCGAAGGATATATAGGGACTTTGGTGCAATATTTACCTAAAATCGGACGAACATATATTTGAGAGCTATATCTAAATCTGAACCGATTTTTCCCAATTTCAATAGAGTTCGTCCTCGGGCCAAATAAACGGACGGACTTCAAAAGTGATTCAAAAGTCTATCTCGATTATTTTTTGCCTGTTACAAACATATGCACAAAGACATAATTCCCTTCGCCACAGTATGGCGAAAGGGGACCAATATTGAATACCTTTGGTAGGAAATACCTAAATTCGAGAGGTATCATGATATGGGAGAGTGATGCCTAAATTTGAACACATAAGTCATTTTCGAACCAAACATTTTAGTTTTGTATCTCGATGCCATCCTCACACTTAATATAAAGAAGGGTAAAAGGAACAGTAGAGTGACGTAGGGGATGATAGAAACCAAGAAAGGGTTTTGATTGGCTTCAACATGGCGAAGTCCACACTTATATTGGTATCTCTTTTATTTCAATTGTCGACATCGCGGTGTCATCTGGGATAGCTACATTCATCATCCGTTGAAATATTGCTGTGAGTTCCTCCTACTATGAAAAAAGATCGAAAAGACCCCCCAAACGCTAAAAGGACCACGAACTGCGAATCTGCATTTGGAATGGGTGCACGTTGTACAGAACAGTCCCGGATGTACTCAAGAAGTACAACGCCGATTTTATTGCCTTACAGGAATTGCGATGGAAAAGGACTGGCGTAAGTAAATCGGATGATTAAGCCCTGTGTTGTAGCTGATATGAAACGAGACATACATTTGGCTGCGGATTTATGGTTAATAGGGGAATAAAACACCTCCTCACCAGATTCACTCTAATATATGAGCGAATTGCTATAATCCGTACAAAAACATAGTTTTTTTACATCAGCGTTATTTGCATCAGTCATGGTAGTTAGCAGCACCAGATTCAATTATCTCGATATACCCAAGGTCACCTGGATTTCTCCTGATCAAGCAACGAGAAATCGAATTGATCATGTTGTGATAGACGGAAGGCATTCATCCAGTGTTTTAGACGTTCGATCGATCCGAGGAGCGAATATCGATTCGGACCATTACCTTGTGCCAGGCAACGTTCCCACCCGTCTCAATGTAGCAGCAAAAGTGTGATCTAATGTAACACGGAAACTCGACGTCGAAAAGCAGCAAATATAACCGATTGCAGAAGCCTACTCTGCTCAACTTACCCACCTGCTTGACGAAAGCACTTGAAGCACAATGGCAAAGAATTGCCCACTCCCTACAAACTGCAGCAAAAACAACACTTGGGTACCAAAAACCACCATCAAGAAATCTTTGGTACGATCAGGAGTATCGTAATGCTACAGCAGCAACACGCAATACGATGGAGAATCGGGAGAAAAGAAGAGAGGAGAAACTTATTTGCAAAAAAAAAAAAAAAAGAACAAGAATACGTGAGCGTGAGCAAATCGAGATGTACAGGAGTCAGAATGAAGTCCGGAAATTTTACCACCGAGTAAAACATCAAACCCAAGGCTTTGGAGCAGCACATCCTCCTGTAGAGATGTAGAGGAAACCTGATGACTGATACAGACAGCGTGTAGAGGATCTGGAAGGAGCATTTTGAAAAGCTTCTGGTATCAAACAGTGGCGGTGAAGAAGATGCCCCGAACCAATAAGAGATAACGGTATTGATTGTATACCACCTAACCAAGATGAGGTTAGAGTAGCAATTAATCGGCTGAAGAACAGAAAAACAACAGGTGCAGATGGATTATCAGCCGAACTATTCAATACCGATGGTCAGATATTGATCAGAAACATGCACCAACTTATTAGTACAATTTGGTTAGAGGAATGCATGGCCAAGCATTGGATCCTCAGTCTCCTTGTCCCGTGCACAAAAAAAGGAGACAGGCGATATGTGTCAACTATAGAGGAATAAGTCTCCTTTCCATCGTATACAAAGTGATATCCAGCGTGCTGCGTGAACGACTGAAGCTAATGATCAAAGACATTATTGGACCATACCCATGCGGCTTCAGACCTGACAAATCCACCATTGACCAGATTTTCACTCTGAGCCACATCCTGGAAAAGACCCTCGAAAAACACATCGACACATCCTACCTGTTTGTCGACTATAAAGCCGCGTTCGACAGCCCTATCCGTTCAGAGGTGTTTAAAACCATGTCTGCGATCGGTATAACCGCAAAATTAATAGGGCTATGCAGGATAACTTTAACTGGCACAAGGTGCAAATGTGAACAGAAATGACACTCTGTACACCAAACATCATATGTTACTAGCGGTAAAAGCCACCTTTGAACGAATTGAGAAGAAGTGGGACTGGAAATAAATGGCGAAAAGACCAAGCTGATGGTATCAACGCGCAACCAACTGTGGAAATTGAAAACTACAGCTTCGAGGTAGTGAACGAATTTATATACCTCGGTACCAGTGTTGCCAATTTAGCACTTTTAGTGCTAGATTTAGCACTTTTTAAACTCGTTTAGCACCAAAAAAATTGATCTAGCACCTAGCACCGTTCTTAGCATTTTTTTATTTTTTCTGGATATTTTAATCAATTTCCGTCTATTTGGTTTTATACGAAAAATTTTGCCGTTTTCGATTTCACATAGACCTATTGAATTTTTTTATGTTTCACGATATAAGCTTTATTTTTAATGTTAAAAAAGTGTCAGTATATCTGCGAACAAGTAAAAAACCCGATACGACCGAAATTGTTATAAACACCATGTTAAACACCACCCTGTACCACGTGGTGTTTATTAAAATTTTCTTAAAACATGGTTCGGTACTCTATATGGTGACTGTGACATTGTCTGGTATTAAGTTGTTTATTTGGGAAAATAAAAAAACAATCATAAACCTAAGTTATAGACTGTCAAATTATAGCCACTTCATAATACCAAAAATGGGTCACGTCCCTCTTTATATGGGAGTTATGTCAAAAAATGAACCTATTTCGAAAAATTTCGCCAAATATATTTTTCAAATTACAGCCACTTCGGTAGGAAAAGGGTTTAAAAATCGGACGGAAATTTTATATGCTGTATATGATCAAATATAGAAATTGTCCGCATAAATATTTTTTACCCTAACAGGGCCCAGAGAATACAGCTAAACCCCTTAAAATACCGAAAATGGGTCGGTACTTTAAACCAGTCTCCGAAGCCTACGCGCAATGTGATATTACAATCAATTCTAATTAAAAACGTCCCCGACCGTTCTCTGGAGGCTACCCCGAAACACGGGCTAATATTGATAGTTCTTGGTATGGAGCTTTCCTCCCTAATGAGAATCCAAAATATCAAATTGAAATCACTTCGGTTGAATAACGTGCCTAAAGTCATCAAACCACCCAATAATTGAGGTTTGGTAGGCAGATTTTTTATACCCTCAGCCTTATGGCTAATGAGGGTATATACACTTTGATATGGTGAAAATGTGCCTCGTCGAAATATTGGTTTTAGACCCCATGTTTCTTTGGACCAAATCCGTTTCAGAAAATTTGGAGTCGATTTACACATGTCCGTCTGTCAGGATGGTGCGCACGATAACACTCGAAGGGAATAATAGATTTCATCCAAACTTTGCACTTAATATTTCTTATAAACTTAGTTTAAGTTCGAAGATGGTGAATATCGGTCCACTCCTTCTGGAACTTCCCCCACAAAATAGTCAAAATTATGCTAAAAATTAATTTCATAATAACATGCAAACGTACCACCCGATTTTAACGAAACTTTTTACAACCTATTATCTTTACCAAGCCTAGATTAAGTATGAAGATGGGACCGATTGGTCCACTCCTTCTGGTACCTCACCCACGAATGGTCAAAATTTGCAATATCAGGCGAATTATTATTGCATTGGTATATTATCTATACCAAGCCTATATCAATTCCGAAGATTGGACCCACCCTAGGAATATTAGCAATGTGTAGAATTTCAAAGATCTGTCTTTAATATTGCGAGCTATATATACGTGGCTATATCGACATAAAATTTTATTCTGATTATTAATAAATAGGATATTACGTGAATATTTCCAGGATTTGCAAGCAAATTTTAAGAACTACAGATTTCATTATTAGCTATAAGAGAAATTCCTTCTATAAATTTTTAGCACTTTTATTTGGCACTTTTTTAAATTTTTTTAGCACTTTCTAGCATTTTTTTAAATAAAATCTAGCATTTTTTAATGACAAAGTTTTGGCAACACTGTCAGCCACACACACAGTGACAACGATAGCAGACAGATATCCTCACGCGAATTGCAAAAGTGAAATTTTGAAAACGTTTTTAATCGTTTCATGTTTATCTTCATGCAGATGTCCCCCTCCTCCTCCCAAAGCTCATTTCCTTTAGCAGCATAATATTCCACTGTGTGTGGTGTGGTTGGATGTGAGTGTGAGTCTCTGTGTGTGCGTTCATATGATTGCTCCGTATTTGCGTTTTATCGTGTAATGCTCATATACGAAGTGCAGCAAACAAATGAAAATCATGTCATTGCCAATGTTTGCTGAAATATGAATGCCTCTGCTTGGCTTTGCTTTGGCTTGTTATGAACGACACTGGCTGGCGGAAATCGCCAGCTCCATCACTGCTCCATCATATTTCCCTTTAGTGTTTTTTATTAATTGGCCATTTTTTTTTTTCTTGTCACTTCCCACCCAAACAAGACGGCAGCCAGCCAACGCGAATGAAGTACCGCGCAGAATGTAAATGTTGAAAACCGTTTTAAATTTTACATTACCATGTGGTTTTGTGCTCATTTAATGAATGTTGTGGGTTTGATGGGTGGTGTGGTTAGGTTGGAAGGGGAGGAATAGGGACGATATGGACATTTTCTTAGGATATGATAGAACATGAGGAAAATATATTTTTTTATTTTTATGCCTTAGGAAGGTCCCTCAAAATTATTTTTTTAAATGTACGACTTCGAAAAAATATTTAAAAACCAGTGAGCGGAGCAGTATAGCCGGACGGGGCCGACCATACGATACCCTACACAACTACCACGAACTCTAACTTTCGGAGGATGTTTATTCTGAGTCTGAGTAGTATTTCGTGATATTTGCCCCCTGTTGTCCGATTAGAGGTCAACAACACCTCTTTCTTACTTTTTTTCGAATATTCAGTACAGTCCTTCTAATTACTTGTCCAGATTACCTTCACGGTGGGTTGTGTTGTGATTTTCGGATTATACTCTACTCGAAAACACACAAAAAATTATGTTTTCCGTCCATTTCATCCCAAAATTGTATCCTGATCATCACCGAAAATTTTAGGCGTTGTTCTTGACTGTAACTGGAACTTCATGAAAAATTTCAAAGCCATCAGCGCGATATTTCTCCCTCTAATGTGGTAATGGGTTACTAAATAATATCTGAATACGTAAGCACCTGTAAATATTTGACTGTAACTCCCACATCTGAGTAGATACATCACTATATTTGGTATCAATTTAAAGGCCAACCACTCCTCTTGAATATGTTATCAACTCCTCGGGTCTACATCCTCCAGGAGTAAATATATATGCCATAGAATACAAATTTTGCCATTTTTCACACAAAAGTCAGGGTCCATTTGACCCGCTAAATATTGACCGATCTTTATCAAAACATGCATGCTTATTCTCTGGCCCGATCCCCTTCTCCATGCAATATTTCGCGGTGTTTGGGCCATAATTGCGGCCTGTGGAGCGACCAGAAAAACCGACAAAAATTTAGTATTTGGTCCATTTCATCCCCTAAATATTAACCGATCTTTTCCAAAAACAATAGGGGTCTTCATTGGCCAGAACCCATCCTACATGCAAAATTTCGTGAAGATTGGTCCATAACTGTGGCCTGTATCGTGTTTACAAATTATAATGGACAGACGGACGGACGGACACACATGTCTAGATCGACTCAGCTAGTCGAGATATGACGATCGGTATACTTAAAGGTGGGTCTAGGACCAATATTTCGCGGCGTTACAAACATTTGGGGCTGCACAAAGCTATAATACCCTGACAACATAGTTGTGTAGGGTATAAAAAGTTTGCAGGTCCTGAAAAAATATTTTTTTAAATGCTCGCATGTGTAAGTCTCTTAAAAATATTTTTAAAAAATCCACGCCTATTGTACCTACCTTAGTACCTTGGGTGGTGTGGTTAGGCTGAAAGTGGAGGAATAGGGAAATAGGGACATTTTCTTAGGAAATGATAGAACATGAGAAAAATATATATTTTTTTTATTTTTATGCCTTAGGAAGGTCGCTCAAATATATATTTTTTTTAATGTACGACTCCGAAAAAATATTTGAAAAAAATGCTTTTGCAGGTCCTCAGAGAATATTTTTATATGCTCGCATTTGTAAGTCTCTTAAAAGTATTTTTAAAAAATCCACGCCTATTATATAAAAAATTACTTCTATTATAATTAACAATTCTTAAAGGCCTCCAAACTATTTTTGTGAAATCCATGCCTTTTGTGGGTCACTGAAAAAATATTTGTAGGAAATCCAGGCCTATTGTGGGTCTTTGGAAATAATATTTTTATAAGATCCACACCAATTATTGATTCATTGCATTTTTTTTAATTCACTCCTAGTTTTGGCCCCAACAAATATTTTTATAAAATCCACATCCATGAAAAAATATTTTTTTCAAAAAACCACAGCAATTATTACGATTTTAAAAAATATGTTTCCATCTTTCGCGTGTGTGGTTACCCTTTTCGTTCACTTCAAATTTTGAGGTCCTCTTTTAAAACTCATTTAAACATTAATCATTTTCAAGTTTTAAGTGTACTCTTGTTAACACACACACACACATGCACATTCTCCAACAAAGTACAACATCTCTATCCAACACATATGAACTGGTATGGCCAACAAACCCAGTGAGCCAAAGACCCAGTACCACATCTGCAAATACACACACTCAAATATACCACTACACAAACATAGCCACACAATTATAAAAATGATACATATACAGTCAAATACTTCCTTTAAATATTCCCTTCATATAATATTTAATAACCATTTACTGCTACAATGATGAACTTCGTCGAGTTGTTTGGATGTATTACACAGACAGGATTTATGTTTGGCTGTGTGTGTGCTATTACCATAAAGGTACACCATTAAAAAATATATAAGGATATATGCTTGCAGAAGTAATATACTTTTAAAAGAAAATATGTTTTAAAATTGGTTTGTTATGTTCAGTAACAATTGGAGTGGATTTTTTAAAAATATTTGTTCAAGTTTTGAAAATACTCGAGGCTTTTTATACCATACATAACTATGTTGTCAGGGTATTATAGCTTTGTTCAGCCCCAAGAGTTTATAACGCTGCGAAATATTGGTCCTAGACCCACCTTTAAGTATACCGATCGTCATATCTCGACTAGCTGAGTCGATCTAAACAAATGTATCCGTCCGCCCATCCGTTCGTCTGTCCATTATACTTTTTAAACACGATACAGGCCACAGTTTTGGACCAATCTTCACGAAATTTTGAATGTAGAACCGGTTCTGGGCAATGAAGACCCTTATTGTTTTTGGTTCGGTTAATATTTAGTGGATGAAATGGAACAAATACTTAATTTTTGTAGATTTTTCTGGCCGCTGCAGAGGCCGCAATTATAGCTCGAACATGGCGAAAGTTTACATGAACAAGGGGATCGGGCCAAAGAATAAGCAAGCTTGTTTTGATAAAGATCGGTCAATATCCTGACTTTTGTGTGAATAACTACAATTTTTTTATTCTCTAGCGTATATATTTCCTTCTGAAGGCATAGGTCCAAGAAGGAATATATCCCAGAGGGGTGGTTGACCTTTAAATTGATACCTATTATACCGTACTATGTACTCGGATGTAAATATTTAGAGGTGCTTGCGTATTCATATATTATTTCGTAATACATTACCACACTAGAGGCGGAAATATAGCGCTGATCGCTTTGAAATTTTTGTTACAGTTATGGTCAAACACAACGTCTAAAATTTTCGGTAATGATCAGATAATAATCTTGGAATGAAGAGGACCGAAAACTTAATTTTTTGTGTTTTTTGGAGTCGATATATAGCCGACAATTAGTGCTGTACTGAATATAAGTAATATTCGGAAGATATTTCAGTGTAAGGAAGAGGTGCTGTTGACCTCTAATCGGGCAAGAGGGTACCACTATCACAAAATATTGCCCAGGCTCGGAATAAACATCAGCAGAAAGTTCCGTGGTAGTTATGTAGGGTATTGTATGGTCCGTCCGACTATACTGCTCTTCTCACTGGAGCAGTATAGTCGGAGGGGACCGACTATGTTATACCCTACACAACTTACACGAAAATCTAACTTTCTCTGGTTCTATATTCTGAGCGTAGGCAATATTTCGCGATATTCGCACCCTCTTGACCGACTACAGGTCAACAAATATTATTATTACTAATATTCAGTACAGCCCGTGTAAATTACTTGTCCAGTTTTCCTTCACCATGGGTTGTGTTCGACTCGAAAAAAAACACAAAAAATACGTTTTCGGTCCACTTCATCCCAATATTATTATCTGATCATCACCGAAAATTATAGGAGCTGTCCTTGACCATACCTAGATCCTCATGGAAATTTTCAATTTCGCCCTCTAGTGTGCTAATGGGTTACTCCCACATCCGAGTAAATACGACAATATATTTGGTATCAATTTAAAGGTCAACCACTCATCTTAGATATACTATCAACATTTCGGGTCTATGTCCTTCAAGGATAAACCTATACGGTCTATAGGGTCCATTTGAACCGCCAAATATCGACCGGTCTTTATAAAAACAGAAATGCTTATTCTTTGGTCCGATCACCTTCTTCATGCAAAAAATCGCGATGTTTGGGCCATAATTGTGGCCCCTGGAGCGACCAGAAAATCAAACAAAAACCAGTATGGTAGTTATGTAGCAGTAAAGTCGGACTGGGCCGACTATGTGATACCCTTCATCACTTTGGGTATATTCTACGTATGTATCCTAACAGACGTCGCGTTTTTGTTATATATCTATATTTGGACCGACATCAGGGAAACTTGACAGAAACTAATTTATATCACTTCAGTACGTTGTGTCAATCGGCCTAGCTATGAATCTTTTCACGAAGCTTAGCAACATCATTCTAGACTTAATTCAGTAATTTTTGTATAGGGACTTTGGTGCACCAATTACATAAGATCGGACGAAAATATATATGGGAGCTATATCTAAATCTGAACCGATGTTCACGAAACTTTGCACAAATCATTCTAGACTTAATACAGTACGCTATGCCAAAATTCGTGCACATCAAAAGATTTCCAGGGACAATAGTGGACTATTTACATCAAATCGGGGATACTATATATAGGAGCTATATCTAAATCTGAACCGATTTTCACAAAACTTTGCACACATAATTCTAGACTTAATTCAGTACCCTATGCCAAATTTCGTGCAAATCGAAAGATATATAACGACTTTGGTACACCATTTACCTTAAATCGGACGAAGATATATACATATATGGGAGCTGAATCGATTTTCACGAAACTACACACACATCATTCAAGACTTTATTCAGTACCCTATACCAAAATTCGTGCACATCGAAAGACATATGGGGACTTTAGTACACCATTTACCTTAAATCGGACGAAAATATATATTGGAGATATATGTAAATCTGAACCGATTTTTCCCATTTTCAATAGGGTTTGTCCTTGGGCCAAATAAGTGAACTGTGCCAAATTTCATCCAAATCGGATCACAAGTGTGACCTGTACTTTGTATGCAAAAATACATGGACAGACGGACGCACATGCGTAAATCGACTCAGATTTCCCCCACAACTGATAAACAATCCAAACTATTTCATTTTTCATAACTAACTTCCCAGCCAGAGGCATAAAATCTTAAAACAACAAATACAGAAGCAACAAATCTGCAGAGATATGCCACACAGAATGTAATTAAACTTCGCTACACTTCAACGATTATGGTGGCATGTGGCACGCTTTGTTTTCAGTTTTACTATTTTTGTTTTTCACTGCAACTATTTTTCCTACTTTGTTTTTGTTGCACAAAGCATTTAACCAAACAATGGTCTTTGGTTGGCTGATGCTACTGCTTCTTCTTCTCCTTGAGTTTTGCTTCATCATGTGAAACAACTTCTTATTGTGAAATCAAGTTATGCCGCATAGAACTGAAGGCAACCCACAGACAGATGAAGGCAAGTCACTCTTAAAGATGATGATGGTGATGGCGATGATGAAAACTTTGTGGGTCTTTGAAAGAAAAAAAAAAATAACTCAGTTTTTATTATTAATTTTTAAAGTTTGTTAATAATTTATTGTTGTTTTTTTTCTCAACTCATTTCAGCATTTCAACAGTAATTATGGTGTGTAAATATTTTAACAAAATTATGTCTGTGAAAAAAACTGGCAATTAACCACTTGGTGCAACAAAAATTTGGAACAAAATAAACATTAAAAACGCATAAACATATTTCAAAATTTTTTATAAAGTTTTGAAAAACAAAAATTCTACAAACAAAAACCTGTTTGCCTAACTCTTCGAGGGTTCTAAGCCATCGTCGCACACACACGCACAGCCATCATCATGGCGACAAAGAATATCTCCTTGATTTCGGTCATTGGCCTTTGTTGGCTGGCCATCTGCGTGGAAGCAGTGCCACTAAGTCAACAACAGCAGCAACAACAACATGCCCAGCTGCAATTGCAAATGCAACAACAGCACCAACAATCGCCACATCACAACAATTACAAACAACAGCTACAATATCAAATGCAACAAAAGGATAAATTCGAGTATCAACAGCATATGAAGCAGCAACAACAATACTATCAACAACACTACCAGCAGCAACGACAACCGCATTTGGATAAGCAACAGTCGCAGCAGCAGTTTCATGAAATACCTTCACCAACGGCAATGGATTTATTAGCCGATCAACAGCAGCAGCAACAACAACGACAGCAGTTAGAACATGAACACCAACAATCACAACAACACCAATCGTATTTAGTCGTTCAACCCACACAGGTGAGTGACAAAAGAATAATTTATTAAAAGCAATTAAATTAAAAAAAATATGTCATGCAATAAATGTCCATCTAAAATTTTATCGCATGGGATAATTTTTTGGAAAAAATAATTTAAAAAAATCCAAGCCTTAAGGTAGATACCAAAAACCTGTAAGAAAAGTAGTAATGATGGACGGGGCCGACAATATGATACCCTTCATCACTTTGGGTATATTCAACAGATGAATTCTAACAGACGTAACATTTTCGAAGGACCATTAACATGAAATTGGGTCCATAAATACGGCATTCTGTAACCCATACTAAATTTTTCATTTGGTCAGATATAGAGCTGCTTCTTACAATGGGACAAAATTATGTAAATCAATTTAAAGCAAATATCAATCGGACATCCGTTGATTATTTGGATAAATATCTGATAAACATGAGGAGTTTGGTGCGCCAGTTTCTTAAAATTCGACGAAAATATATATAAAACAATATCGAAATCTAAACAGAATTCATCGAAACTTGTCACAGGTTAGGTTATACTATTTTCAGTATAATTTTTGAGTATGTTTTGTGTATATCGGCCAGATTCTGAGTTCTTGGTGCACCATTTACTTAAAATCGGACGAAACTATATAAGGGAGCTATATCTAAATCTGAGACGATTTCCACAAAGCTTGTGTCAATTTTGTGAAAAATCGGACGAAGATAGATATGTAGAAGCTATATCTAAATCAGAACCGATTTCAACAAGACTAGCCAGAGATTTATTTATGTTAACTATAGTTCATTGTACAAAATTGTGTAACGATCGGACAAACTTTGGGTCTTTAGTGCACAATTTACATAAAGTAGGAAGAAAATGTAAATGTATTTAAATCGGAACCGATTTTCAGGAAATTTAACACACATCATTCTAGGCCTAATTCAGTACACTATGCCAAATTTCGTGCAAATCGAAAGATATATTGGGGCTTTTGTACACCATTTACATTAAATCGGACGAAAATGTATATGGAAGCTATATTTAAATCAGAACCGATTTTTACGAAACAACACACATCATTCCAGGCGTTATTCAGTACACTATGCCAAGTTTCGTACAAATCGAAAGATCTATAGGGTCTTTGGTGTACCATTTACCTTAAATCGGACGAAAAAATATATTGGAACTATATCTAAATCTGGACCGATTTTCAGGAAACTTAACACATATCATTTCAGACTTAATTCAGTACACAGTGCCAAATTTCATACAAATTGAGGATATACTATCAACATCACTCGTCTATATACTTTTGGGGGTAAATATGTACGTCATGGAATACAAATTTTGTAATTTTTCATAAAAAGTCAGGGTTCATTTGACCCGCTAAATATTGACCGATCTTTTTCAAAAGACACATGTTTATTCTTTTGCCCGATCCCCTTCTCCCTGTAAAAATTCGCAATGTTCGAGCCGTAATTGCGGACTTTGGAGCGACCAGAAAATCAGACAAAAATAAAGTTCTTGGTCCATTTCATCCTCTAAATATAAACCGATCTTTACCAGAAACAATAAGGGTCATTTATTGGTCAGAACCGGTCCTACATGCAAAATTTCCTGATCAATGGTCCATAACTGTAGCCTGTATCGAGTTTACAAATTATAATTGACAGATGGAAGGATGGACATACATGTCTAGATCGACACAGCTAGTCGATATATGACGATCGGTATACTTAAAGGTGGGTTTAGGACCAATATTTCACGGTGTTACAAACTCTTGGGGCTGCACAAAGCTAAAATACTGTGACAAAATAGTTCTGTAGGGTATAAAAACATGCCTTAAGGTAGATATGAAAAAAATATTTTTAAACCAGTGAGCGGAGCAGTATAGTTCGACGGCCATACGATACCCTACACAACTACCACGAAACTCTTACTTTCTGCTGATTTTTATTCCGAGCCTGGACAATATTTCGTGATTGCTGCACCCACTTGCCCGATTAGAGGTCAACAGCATCTCTTCCTTACATTGACATATATTCCGAATATTACTAATTACTTCAGTACAGCCCTTCTAATTACTTGTCCAGATTCCCTTTACCGTGGGTTTTATCGACTCGAAAAAACACAAAATATTAAGTTTTCGGCCCACTTCAACCCAATATTATTATCTGATCATCACCGAAAATTATTGTCGTTGTCCTTGCCCATACCTGGAACATCATGGACATTTTCAAAACGACCAGGGCTATATTTCCGACCTCGCTTGACCAATCTTTATCAAAACAAGCATGATTATTCTTTGGCTCGATCCCCTTCTCCATGTAAAAATTCGCTATATTTGCGGCCTCTAGACCGACCAGAAAATCATACAAAAATTAAGTATTTGGCCCATTTCATCCCCTAAATATTAACCGATCTTTACCAAAAAAAAAAAATTGTGTTCTTCATTGGACAGAACCCATCCTACATGCAAGAAGATTGGTCCATAACTGTGGCCTGCATCGTGTTTACAAATTATAATGGACAGACGGGCGGACGGACACACATGTCTAGATCGACTCAGCTAGTTGAGATATGGCGATCGGTATACTTAAAGGACCTATATTTCGCCACGTTACAAACTCTTGGCGCTGCACAAAGCTATAATATCCCGTTGTGTAGGGTATAAAAATTCATGCCTTAATGTAGACCAGAAAAAATATTTTTAATAAAAACGGCATTCCCTTGATAAATTCACACTGTCGGAAATCTATACTTACTTACTTAGCTGGCTTGTTACTGAACGGTTGTTCCATAAGCCGAGCTTAAAAAAGATTTCCAAGGGCGTCGGTCTTGTGCGCAAGTCCACCAATTTGGAAGACCACGTTCCAAGATGTTGTTTTCTACTTGGTCTTTCCATCTAATTCGTGGCCTTCCCCTTCTACGGAAACCATCAGTAGGCTCATTTTTATATGCCTTTTGAGCTGGGGCATTTTCATTCATCCGCACAACATGGCCTAGCCAACGTAGTCGCTGCAGCTCAATACGACTGACTATGTCGATGTCCGCGTATAAATTGTAAAGCTCGTGGTTTATTCGACGCCGATATTCACCGTCGGCGCAAAACGGCCCGTTGATCTTTCAGAGAATTTTTCTCTCAAACACCCCAACAGCTGCCTCATCTGCACGTGTAGTATCAGCGTCTTGTAAAGTGTGAGTTTGGTCTGGCGGGAGGTGGCCTTGTTTCTAAACTGCTTACTTAGACCATAGTAGCATCTGTTGGCCATCACAATCCCTCTTCGAATTTCAAAACTGATGTCATTTGTTTTATTTATGGCGGCACCAAGGTGTATAAAGTCTTTAACTACCTCGAAGCTGTAGTTCTCAAGTTCCACAGTTGGTCCGAGTCTATTGGACGTCTTGCGCGTTAATACCATCAGCTTGGTCTTCTCGCCGTTTACTGCCAGACCCACTTTGGCAGACTCCTTTTCAATTTGTTCAAAGGTGGCTGTTACCGCTCGCAATGTTCGACCCATTATATCGATGTCATCGGCGTAGGCGAGTAACTGGTGTTGTTTGGTGTACAGAGTGCCATTTCTGTTCACCTTTGCGTCTCGTATGACCTTTTCCAGTATGATGTTAAAAAGATCGCACGACAAACTGTCAACAAATGTCACCTCGTTCGGAAATCTATTTTCCCTCAAAAACTGTTATCAACTTTGTCCCCCAATTAAATTGGGGGAAACCCTGCATTCCCTTTGAACCTCAAATCAATAAAGATACCAGCATCATTGCTGTTGAGTGACACACGTCAAAGTGACACCGTGGATTATTTTTCACACACCGATATCTCTCAATTAGTGTTTCAAAATTGGTACAAAGGAAAATATTTTGTTGTTGTTTTTATTTCGGTGTTAGTTTTGTTCGGTGAACCTTCCAGGGCTTCAAAAATTGACTTTTATTTTGTTGTTGTTGTTGTATTTTTCATGCTCTGTTAGCCTATGTGGTTCTGTGGATTTTTTGGCATCCATGTCAGGATAAAGTTAAACAAGTATGGCTTACACAAAACAAATTAAAATATATGTAAGTGTTTGGGAACGATTATCCTCCCATACAAATATAAGCGTTATCATCGGGTATCCTCGATATTATTTGTCTTTATTATATTCTTGCTTGCTTTAGATTTATTTCACAAACAATATATTCAAAAGGATTAAGGAACAACAAACGCCATATTTACAGGTTAAAATACACAAAGAAAAAGTAAGCAAGTGAAACCAAGTCCCAATCCCTTGCATCCATCTTCCTCCCTGCCAACTACATGCTGACACAGAGATAAACATTTTTGGCAAGCAAACTATGGCGAAGTCTTTAAATGCATCAACAAAAATATGCCTTGTCAAAATTTTTGTGACAACATCAAAATGTGGCAAACAGAAAACCGCAGAGAATGACGACAAACATTGAACGGCAGGAGGGGGTAAACACAACGATGCAAAGATGGCGGCGGCATCAGTACCATAACATATTTTTCCAACCAAAGGCTTCATCCTAGTTCATACGATAGCTATACACTGACAGAGAAACGTGTAAAAATTTGGAATCGATTGGGTTATTAGTTTTTGAGTTATCGTGTCCGCCATATTGATTCGAGAAAAATGCGTTTAACGTTTGAGAGTCACTCTTGCCGTCACTTGATGCTGACACGATAAATCGACTATATCTTCAAGAGTTCTTGAGATTTTTACTTGAAATTTTGTAGAGACATTCTTGAATTAGTGTAGATTCGAAAAACTAAATAAAATTTTCTGACACCGAGAATTTGGGGGAATCTCTTTAAGAAAATAAATTTCGAAGTGAAATTTGTGAATTTTCTCCCCCCAAAACGAAACCACAAATATGTAAAGGTAACCAGGTAATTTAAAGAAGCCGCTGTTTATGATACCTTGCACCACTTTGGGTATATTCAACAGATAGAATCCTTAAAGACGTCGCATTTTTGTAGGACCATTAAAATGAAATTAAACATGTCATTCTGCAACCTATACTAAATTTTGGACAGATATAGAGTTGCTTCTTACAATGGGACAAATTTATGTAAATCGATTTAAAGCACAATATCGAAATCGAATAAACCGATTTCATCGAAACACGTCACATGTTAGTTCACACTTTGTTCATTTACTTATAAATCCAAATTTCGTGCAAGTGGGAGGATATATAGGGACTTTGGTGCACCATTTACATTAAAACGGGCGAAAATATATATGGGAACTATATCTAAATCCGAACCGATTTTCAATAAATTATGCACACATCATGCTAGTCTCAATTCAATACGCTATGCCTAATTTCGTGCACATCGAAAGATATATAGGAACTTTGGTGAACCATTTACCTTAAATCGGACGAAAATATATGTGGGAGCTATATCCACATCTGAAACGATTTTCACGAAACTTTGCACACATCATTCTAACCTTAATTCAGTACGCTGTGCCAAATTTCGTGCAAATCTAAAGGTATATAGGGACTTTGGTGCACCACTTACCAATTTCAATAGGGTTCGTTCTTGGGCCAAATAAATGAAATTTCATCCAAATCGGATAAAAAATGCGACCTGTACTTTGTTTATAATTTAACATGGACAGACAGACGGACATCGACTTAGAAATTGATTCTATGCATATTCTCAAAAGGAACCATGTGTCTATCTCATTTCCTTTTGACTGTTACAAACATATGCACAAAGACATAATACCCTGTACCACAGTGTGGTGAAGGGTATAAAAACCAGCGAGCGGAGCAGTATAGTCGAACGGGGCCGACCATATGATACCCTACCCAACTTCCATGAAAATCTTACTTTCTGTGATTCTTTATAATGAGCTTGGGTAATACTTCGCGATACCCTTTTGACCGACTAGAGGTCAACAAATATTATTATTACTAATATTCAGTACATCCCTTCTAATTACTTGTCCAGATTCCCTTCACCGTGGGTTGTTGTGTGATGTTCGGCTTCCAATTGTGCCCGATAGATCGACTCGAAAAAAAAACACAAAAAAGTTTTCGGTCGAATTCATCCTAATATTATTATCTGATCATCACTGAAAATAATAGACGTTGCCCTTGACCATACCTGGATCCTCATGGAAAATTTCAAAGCGATACGTAAGCACCTATAAATATATAAGTGTAACTCCCACATCCGAGTACATACGACAATATAATTGGTAAATTCAGGGGTAAATATATACGCTATAGAATAAAAATGTTGTAATTTTTCACACAAAAGTCAGGGTCCATTTGACCGCTAAATATTGAACAATGTTTATCAAAACAAGCATGCTTATTGGTTGGCCCGATCCCCTTCTCCATGTAAAAATTCGCGATGATTGGGCCATAACTGCGGCCTATAGACCGCAAAAATTAAGTTTTTGGTCCATTTCACCCCCTAAATATTAACAATATGGGCCAGAACATTGACCAGAACCCATCCTACATGCAAAATTTCGTGAAGATTGGTTCATAACTTTGGCTTGTATCGTGTTTACAAGATATAATGGACAGACGGACGGACGGACACACATGTCTATATCGACTCAGCTAGTCGAGATATGACGATCGGTATGATTAAATGTGGGTTTAGGATCAATATTTTCTACAAAAAATTTATCTGATATGATCAATTTTCTTGGTTCATAACTGTGGCTTGTATCGTGTTTACAAAATATAATCGACAGGCGGACGGACATACATGTCTATATCGACTCAGCTAGTCGAGATATGACCGGTATGCTTAAATGTGGGTCAAGGATCAATAGTTTCTACAAAAAATTTATCTGATATGATCAATTTTCTTTTCTTGGTGTTTCCAGATTTTGCCAATTTAAATTGTTTCACAAATGTTTATATCAATTAATTACCCTGTAAATTTCTTGATTACTTATTTCCTGTAAATTATGACTTTTCACTCCTTTAAATGGCGGCTTCATTTAATTACCTGACCGTTCCTACAAATTTATGGTTTCTTTCGTGTGAAAAAGGAGAAGGGGGAAATCTGAAATTTCACTTGAAAATTTATTTTGTTAATTAGAATTTTAATTTAATTTTGACTTTTACTTATTATGGCACCCTTATCAGTACGTCAAAGGCAATCGGTGGACATACTCCAGTGAATAGGATAGGGGTAACAAAGGTAGTATTAAATATTTAATTTCTTTGTAGGAAAACTGTTTTATGATTCTGATGTCGCCGCCATCACTACGTAGTTTATCCAATTTGCCATCATATTTCTTGGCGATGTTTACACTCCCTCCTCACTCCCGACCTCCTCCTTTTCGGTCCAATATACGTTGCCATTTTCTGCGGGTTTTGTTTTGACACATTTTGATGTTGTCTCAAACATTTTTACTAGGAATATTTTTGTTGATGCAACTTGAAGACACTGCCACAGATTGCTTGCCAACATTTTTTAGCCTTCATGTGGTTGCCAAGGAGGAGAATCCGGATTGGGGACAGGGACTTGGGACTCAGTTTCACTTGTTTACTTTTCTATGTGTATTTATACCCTTCACCACACTGTGGTACAGGGTATTATGTCTTTGTGCATATGTTTGTAACAGGCAAAAGGAAACGAGATAGACACATGGTTCCTTTTGAGAATATGCATAGAATCACTTTCTGAGTCGATTTATGCATGTCCGTTCCTCCGTCTGTCCGTCTGTCCATGTTAAATTGTAAACAAAGTACAGGTCGCATTTATGATCCGAATTGGATGAAATTTGGCATAGGTCACTTATTCGGCCCAAGGACGAACCCTATTGAAATTGGGAAAAATCGGTTCAGATTTAGATATAGCTCCCATATATATATTTAACCGATTTAATGTAAACGGTCCCTATATATCTTTCGATTTGCACGAAATTTGGTACAGCCTAATCATTTAGGTCTAGAATGATGTCTGCCAAGTTTCATAAAAAATACAAAACAGATATAGCTCCCATATATAGTTTCGTCCGATTTCATGTATGGTTTGCAAAGTCCCTATATATCTTTTGATTTGCACGAAATTTGGTATAACGTGCTGAATTAAGCCTAGAGTGATGTATGCCAAGTTTGGAGAAAATCAGTCCAGATTTAGATATAGCTCCCATATATAGTTTCGTCCGATTTCATGTAAATGGTTCCCCAAAGTCCCTATATATCTTTCGATTTGCACGAAATTTGGTACAGCCTAATCATTTAGGTCTAGAATGATGTCTGCCAAGTTTCGTGAAAATCGGTTAACGCAGATTTAGATATAGCTCCCAAATATAGTTTCGTCCGATTTCATGTAAATAGTGCCCAAAGTCCCTATATATCTTCTGATTTGCACGAAATTTGGCATAACGTACTGAATTAAGCCTAGAGGGATGTCTGCCAAGTTTGGAGAAAATCGGTCCAGATTTAGATATAGCTCCCATATATAGTTTCGTCCGAATATCTTATCTTCCGATTTGCACGAATTTTGGCATAACGTACTGAATTGAGTCTAGAATGATGTCTGCCAAGTTTCGTGAAAATAGGTCCTGATTTAGATATAGCTCCCATATATAGTTTCGTCCGATTTCATGTAAATGGTGCACCAAAGTCCCTATATATCCTTCGATTTGCACGAAATTTGGCATAACGTACTTAATTGAGCCTAGAATGATGTCTGCCAAGTTTCGTGAAAATCGGTCCAGATTTAGATATAGCTCCCTTTTATTATAGATTGATTTGAAGTAATTGACGTACTAAGGAACCAATTGGAATAAAACGTTCTGTGACAAGTTTGTTTGAAATCGCTCAATATTTGGATAGAGCTTCCATATATATTTTCGCCCGATTTCTAGTAAATTGGGCATCAAACTCCTCATGTTAGTCAGATTGACATCAAATTTTGCACAACTTAAAAAATTGAGCATAGAATTACGTAGTTGCGTTTTCTAGAAGTGCAGACATAGCCCAACGGATGACCTATTTATATTTGTTTGAAGTCGATTGACATACTTTATGGATAGATCTAGGTAGATTCACATTTAGATAAATATCACATTTTTTTCATCCAATTTTATGTTATAGTCCTGCTTAATATACCCATAGTGGTGAAGGGTATCATATAGTCGGCCCCGTCCGACTTTACTACTTTCCTTACTGGTTTTATACTCGGCTTATGGAACGAAAGTTCTGTCGGGTGAGATGAAAAAACTGCAACCACTTCTGACTGCTGTCATTTCTAAGCCACTCGTCCGAAAGCTGTTAAAATTTTTCCAGTGACAGCTCATTATATTGTTTACAAGCGTACAAAAGCATTTTGGTAAGAATTTTCCAGAAAAAAGTTATTCGTGATGGAACAGAAAGAAAATAGACTGAAAAGAGCTAAAGAGCATGACCGAAAGTGGTGAACTGCCGAATTTGGTTTTCTTCGATGAGAAAACATTCGTTGTCCAGCAGTTTGTAAACAAACAAAATGATCGTGTTTACTTGCCAAAGAGGTCAGCTGAAAATGTGAACCTTCGGTTGGCCACCAAAACTCAAGCGCCGGCCATGGTGATGGTGTGGGCCGCCATAACAGCCGATGGTAGCTCTCGTATTAATCGAATATCATCAGAATAAATGCTGAATATTATCGCGAAAATATTCTGGAGGGTGTATTAAAGCCTTGGGCATGCAAACATTTTGGCCGCAGACCTTGGACATTCCAACAGGACCATCCTGAGTGCGATGGTGGACGCGCCACCCAAGAATGGTTACAAAATGAGGTTCCTCGCTTCATTTCCAGCGCACAATGGCCACCAACATCTCCTGATACCAATCCGTTGGACTATTGTGTCTGGAGTATTTTGCGAGGTTGGCACTAAAAAAATACCAAAGTGTCGATCACCTCAAGCAAGCGCTTCACCGGGAATGAGCCAAAACACCACAGAGCAACAATCGGGCAGCGTGTGATGGTTTCATTGGCCGTTTGAAGGCCATAACTCGCGCCAAAGGTGACCAATTCGAACAAATCTAAACGTATTCTAAAATTTGACGCTATTTCCGACATTTTTGCTTTCATTCAATAAAACTTAAAAAAAAGTGTAAAAATTATGGCGCTTGACTTTGTTGCAGATTTTTTTATCTCACCCTATATATGGTCAAGGATAACGCCTATAATCTTCGGTGGTGATCAGATAATAGTATTGGGATGAAGTGGACCAAAACCTTAATTTGTTTGTGTTTTTCGAGTCGATCTATAGCCCACAATTGAAAGCCGAACATCACAACAGAAGAAGGGCTGTTCTGAATATTAGTACTATTTTCATGTCTACCTTAAGGCATGAATATTTTTTGTGGTCTACCTCAATGTGTAAATTTTTTAAAAATATTTTTTTCCAGAGTTGTTCTTGTTGATTTAATTTGCCCTCTGATTAAAAAAACTTTTGTAATGTAGGGCCATATTATTCCTCTATTTAATATTCATTGCGGAAACCTTAACCTCTTTGTCATATTTATCCTTAGCTATTAAATTATGTCCTGATTAAATAAGTATCAGTCATGTCCTTTTTCTACTGTTCTGTTTATATTATCATAATGCAGATTAAACCTCTACATTTATTGTGGTTAAATTTTAAACCGCATTATGAACGATTCCTCTCTGGTGAATACTCCTACAAGCCTTTTTCCTTTTTTTTTTTTGTTTTTGTACAACAACATGAAAAATGTATTTTTGTGCTTATCATTGTCTTGTACCTTACTCGCTTGGCTTTTGTATGCCACACCGCACACAGGCAAGTTAAACAGGACATTAAAAAATGACATTTTTGCCGCACATTTATCTCCATAGTAGAAATCTTAATTTCAGCTTGAAGGCATTGCGTTAAACATGTTAAGAACTTAAGTTTATGTCACACAGAGTTCCGAAGGGGATATTTCAAATTAATGCGTAGTTTGCATGAGAGAAATATTACAGGACATCTGTGGGTCATCAGGGAAACATATATATATCTTTCTTATCTTTCAAATTTAGTTCAAGGACTTCGACGGGAAATATATCCTGTATTTAATATCCATTAAAAGCAGAAATTCCACAAACATGCCTCATAATCTAAACCGGAATGTATCCTTTTTCAAAAAATAAAGCAAACAAAATAAAAATATGCAAACTCATTGCTTCGCATTTCATTTGCAACGATGTTAATCTCTTATTTACACAGAAGACCTGACATCCATACCTCTATGTTCGCATCTGCACGTTATTGTATTTCAAAAGACAATGCCGGCTTAAAATTTTTTCAAAACACTGCGAAAATCCTGCGGCAAAACTAAACAAAACAGCATTATGCTCGCAGAACAGCCAAAGAAAAAACAACAACGGCGACAACGTTCACAATGCCATGCCACGATATCCTGCAAGCTAACGCTGCACCACTACTACTCGCTACTGTTCTTTCATTGTCACAATTTCCCCATTCATTGTTAGTTATGATGCCATGGAGAGAGCGAGCGAGGGGTGGCGAAGTGAAATTCAAAATGCGACGTTATGATGCGCTAGTTCTATAGCAATTATTAATATAATTTCAAAAAGTAATAATGCAACAATACGGCAGCAATAAAAACAAGCCGTTTGAAAAAAATAGAAGGTAGAACATCTTTGCCAGGATCAGTGAAAACAGGACGGGTCAAGCTGGTTTTAAATAATGGTTAATATCACAGGTGACGGAACCGACCATACGATACCCTACACAACTACCCTTCAGCGTGACTTGTGTTGTGATGTTCGGCTTTCAATTGTGGCCTATAGATCGACTCGAAAAAAAACATACAATTAAGTTTTCGGTCCACTTAATCCCAAAATTATTATCTGATCATCGCCGAAAATTATAGGCGTTCTCCTAGGGCATAACTGGAACCTCATGGAAAATTACAAAGCGATCGCGCTATATTTTCACCCTCTAGGGTGGTAATGGGTTACTAAATAATATTTGAATACGTAAGCCCCTGTAAATCTTTATGTGTAACTCCCACATCCGAGTACACACGGCAATATAATTTATATCAATTTAAAGGTCAGCAGCTCCTCTTGGATATAATATCAACTTCTCGGGTCAATGTCCTTCAGGACCACATATATACGCTATTGAATACAAATTTTGTAATTTTTCACACAAAAATTAGGGTCCATATGACCCCATAAATATTGACCGATCTTTATCAAAACAGGCATGTTTATTCTTTGGCTCCATCCCCTTCTCCAAACATATTTCGCGATGTTTGGGCCATAATTGCGGCCTCTGGGGCGACCAGAAAATCAGACAAAAAATAATGTTTTTGATCCATTTCATCCCCTAAATATGAACCGATCTTTACCAAAAACAATAGAGATATTCATTGGCCAGAATCCATCCTTCATGCAAAATTTCGTGAAGATTGGTCAATATCTGTAGCCTGTATCGTGTTTATAAATTATAATGGA